>NW_005179069.1:336609-340511 GCF_000350225.1 Chondrus crispus
AGACTTGGTCCGCTGCCGCGCAGTGATCCCCGCGCGAGCGGAAACTTTGCAGATAAAGTAGGTAAAAAGTCATTTTTCTTTAGTAAACAACATTTGAAAGTGGGCTTAGAAGCCCTTTTTTACTTTCTATTAAGAGCCTCTATCAGGAGTTTATACTTAGGCAACTCTAGCTCCTGCGTCTTCTCGCGCTCCTCGCATCGCTCCTCCCCCTCGTGTTCGCGCTCAGCGCGCTCAGCCTCGCTGCGCTCACGTTCGAATGCCAACTTCTCCCACTCGCAACCAATCGAAAGCGTCTATCATCGCTCACATGAGCTGTTATAAAAATTCAAGAGGAGTACTGTATCATTTGTAGTGTGTGTGTTTTTTTTGTCGGAAAACCGCTTTACGTCAATAATCTCATGCACAGGTTTTTCTCACTTCGTTCCCGTTCTGTCTCTCTCATCAGAAGCTAACCGATGCGACAGTTTCGCGAATAATTGCTGCACATCCCTCGAAAGCCGGAGCTTCGCCTGGCACACACAAGCGGCACTGCGGTCATTATTCTGTGAAAATGACGCCAGTCGTGCGACAGTCCTTGTCAACAGCTTTATCCTCAAGAGGACGCCTACAGGCGTTTGCTGCATCGACCTTCTCATTTACAGTATGGTGTGGTCGGAGATGGGATATAGGAAGAAACATATGCTCTTCGTCGTCTTTGCCGTTGCTGCGCAGATCGTTTCAGAGTGAATACCGCCGGTATACCGGTTCTGCCAGCTTTGGCTCATCCAGAACTATCATGAAACAACAAGCTCCAAAAAGGGCAAAGCCAAAAAGGGCAAAGCCGGAACTAGCAGCTGACACCAAAGACATTGCAGAACTCTCACAGGAATCATTGGCCGCACAGATCAATAAGAAGAGCAAGGGGGGTGCTGCGAGAAAGATTGTGACGCTATTGGAAGAGACGGAAGCTGGAACAAGCGATTGGGGCGCTGCGGGAATTCGACCAGATGCGAGGACCTACCGAGTGGCAATTCGTTCCTTGCTAAAACTAAACCGCACTGAGCTTGCAATTCATGTATATCGAATGCGAATGGAGGCCCGACTGAAGCGAACAGATGCCATTGCGTCAGATCTACCGCTTGCAGCGAATATAATACGTGCAATTCTTCGCGATGTCAAGAATAGAAAAACACAGGCGAGGGATCGGGATGACGTCTTCTCGGAAATGAAAGCTGATTGTGCGGCATTCATCGACATGGGGTCGGTTGAGGGCAGAAGGCGGTTGGACAGAAGTGGACAGATGAACGGGGGATGTGAAAGGTCGTTGTGTATTAAGACGGGCCATGGGACTACAGTGCGGAGGAGGAAATTAAGCGGAAATTCAGTGATTTCGTCAGCGCAAAACGGCGGACCGTTCTTCCCCTTCGCCGCCTTGATGGACGTCCTTACACCCAGCCAGCCTCTGATTTGCACCTTGACTGACGGGCCTCACTTCCCCCGAGCCGTCTCCTCCGCCTCGCCTTGTTGCCGTCGTCCCAAACATGCCTCCTTGTAACACGCATCTCTCGAACGGGTTGGCAATTCGCCACCTCACCCTATGCTCCCTACAGTAGATGCGCATGCCATCTATGGTGCGCGCCGCGTCCTGCCGTACCAAGAGGATTCAGAGCAGGTCCGCGTCGGTTATTCCTCAATTAATTTCTAACGGAATGGCAAACCATGAGGGCCGGGCAAACGCAGAGAGAGCAGCTCGGTTGACTCCCAATTGTCCCTTTCAACACTAGTGCTTTCCCCCTGCGCTCATGTGCGGTCAAATGGGCTCATATGAGGTCACTTGTCGCCTAGACACCAGTGCTTCCCCCTACGGAACATGAGTGAAGCCCGGTGGCATTATTTAGTCGCCGCACTTGACTTGTTACAAACGCACGCTATAGGCACGCGCCTTTCGAGCATTTCATGCACTACGCTTCGGTAGAAGGGTGGTGCGAAATGCAAACGACAAACGACGAACGGTGAACGGTTTCATGTGCATTCTGGCGGTTTACAGTACATTTGCCGAGAAACGTGTGATACGTGGTACAGTACCGGCTTCATGCACCTCAGCGTGTACCGTACAGTATACAGTATGAGAATGCTGACAGCCACCACGTGTACAGCATTACCGATTAGATTGATGCCAGCAAGCAAGTTCGTTTCCGAGAGACTTGACTTCGAGAGCAGTGGGAACGCGAATGAGCCCATACCGCAGCCCTTGTCACAATCTTGGCGCCAGAACGAGAATGCACACAACCTTGGCGCCAAAAAAGGCATCCACGCAGTCGTGATGAGAGCGCATCGCGTTTCGCGCCTAGTGAATTCTGAGCATCATTACGTCTATTGCAGCAAAAACGCATGCGTCGGTGTAAAAAGTCTGTGGCCCAAGTCCAAAACTGCCTTTTTTCTACGCCATTCCTCGCCACGTCCAGCACAGTAGCTAAGGCACTGCCGTCGGGGCGCATCAGACACGCACATAATAAAAGCCACCGTTAAGGGGTGATCGGGATTAGCGGATTAGCGGATTACGTGTAGCGGATTAGCGGATTAGCGGATTATGTGCCATCCTCTACTGTACAGGAAGAGGGAGGCATCGGTGCTCTTCGCATCACACACCTTAAGCCCGAAGAATGGTGAAAAGGCATGCATGCCATGCGGCCCGGGACACACCCCGCCAAAATCACCTACGCCTCGCTCCCTATCCCACCTCTCATCACTGACAACTTGTCAGTGATGAGAGGTGGGATAGGATTGTCAGTGACAACCCATCTCCCGTCGACCGGGCGAGGTCGAGGCGCGGAGACGGTCCCCACCGAGACGGGTCCCCACCGAGACGGGTCCCCACCGAGACGGTCCCTACCGAGACGGTCCCCACCGAGACGGCCCCCAGTCCCAACGTGCTCCCCGCCGGCGCCGCCTCGCAAAATATTTACGCAAAATCCCACCGCCACCGCTCCAGCACGTACATGTACTGCGCTGCGACACGCTGTTGCCGAGTTGATCCGACATGTGCGACATCTTTCCACGGGGGGAACCACATTTCGTGCCCGAATTCCCGCCCCAAAACCCCAAAATTCTCCCTTTCCCAATTCATTCCACCGCCCATCACCCGCCGCAACCTGACTGGCTCACGTGTCCGCCCCCACCACCTCTTCCCTCCCCGCCGCGCGCAGCCCCGCCGCCGTCCCACCCGCATCCCGTTCGCGCTACCTTTGGTACAAAGTGCGCTCAACAACGCACCTTCACCCCAACGTGGAAATATGGCACCGATAACGGCGTTCACCGGCATGGAACCCTCTCCGCCGATTTCTACCTTCCTACGAACGGATACCGTAACACCCATTTCGGTTGATGACGCTCAGCTTGAGCGTCTGCTCAATGTGCAGCAACTTCAGAAGTATGTTGCTGACTTACACTCATTGGTACAGAAAACTCTACAGAACAACCGAGAGAAGGCTCGTGAGTTATCCTCTAAAGGTTTGCTACCGAACTTTACCAATGGTGATTTCGTCCTCGTCGCTCGCGAAGAGTTCTTCGCTGGCGCAAAACTCGCGCTGCGTTGGCGTGGACCGCGCTGCGTCATCAAGGCGCTCAACGACTTCGTTTACTAAGTGGAAGATCTCCGCAAAGGTAACCTGGAGGACATTTACGCATCCCGCCTGAAGTTCTACCACGACAGTTCGCTGAATACCGAAGCGGTTATTTCGCACGTGTTGAGTTCCGAAACGGGCATGCCTGTTTCTCGTCTTCTGCGCTTTGAAGATACACCGGACGGTTTGATGATAGTCGTCCGCTGGCAAGGCCTACCGCATTCGGAAGATACACTGGAACCTGCCGCGAAGGTTTATGAAGACGTACCCCAAATGGTTTGCGTTCTTTCCAGCACACTG
>NW_005179069.1:340611-566471 GCF_000350225.1 Chondrus crispus
GCCCGCGCCCACGCCCGCGCCCGCACCCGCGCCCGCACCCACGCCAACGCCCGCGCCCACGCCCGCGCCCGCGCCGCCCGACCCCGAGCTCAACGCCGTGGTCCAGTCCGTGGTCAACGACCTCATCCACAACGCCGTCTTCTCCGCCTCGCTGCAGCGCGAGAAGCGCAAGGTCCAGGGCCTGATCAACAGCCTGGTGTCGCGCGTGCGCGACGCGTCCGCGCTGGACGCCGCGAGCAACGGCGCGCCGCCACCGCCCGCCGCACCGGAAGCTCCCCTGAAGAAGGAGGCCGCTCCCCGCCCGCCGCAGGGCGTGCCCCTCGGCGACCACCGCCCGCGCCACGTCGGCCGCCTCCCTTTCACTTGGGCCCAGACCATGGACGCCGTCACCGTCAACGTTCCCGTGCCCGCGTGGGTGCGCAAGCAGCACGTCGCCGTCCGCTTCTTGACGGGCGCCGTGCACGTCGTCGTGCGTGGCCCGGGCGCGGATCAGCCCGTCGTGGATATTCAGGAGCCGCTCGTCGCGCCAGTCGAGACGGCCGCCTGCGCGTGGATGCTGCAGGACGCGAAGGAGGGCAGGCAGCTCACGTTCGAGCTCGAGAAGGTGCGCGAGCAGTGGTGGGCTAGGCTGTTTATGAGCGATGACCCCGCGCTGTATACCGTTGTTGACGCTACGGCGCGCGCTTCGACGGGTGGCGCGGCGGAGGTGAAGGCGGACGATGCGGACGCCGCGGAGGAACAGGCTGACGAGGAGGTGGATGTGACAGTTGCAGCAAGCGCAGGCCTGCGTGGCGAGCGCGCTGCAAATGGGGTAAAGGGAAGTGACAAGTGCGTGGACACGGACAGTGAGGAGACAAGTGAGGATGAAACATTGGAGGAAGCTGTTGCTGGCGTAGTGAGCGACGTGATTGACTCTGTAGCGGGCAGCGACTCGGAAGGCGAGGGTTCGGGGTCGTCCACGGGCCCCGTCGCGCAGCCATCAGACGTGGGGCGGCAAGCGCCAAAGCGATTGCTGACGGAGGCTGACATCGTTAAACTAGTAGAGCAATGCCAGGAGCAGTTCGAAAAGGGAGGGCCGGGGTCAGCAGAGGCGGCAGTACAACTGGGGACGTTTTACAATCACGGGGTGGGGGTAGCAAAGAACGAAGCGGAGGCAGCACGACTATACAAGCACGGGCTGCAAAACGGGGCGCTCGATTCGTCGGCGGCGTTCCAACTCGGGATAATCTACACACACGGAGCGGCAGGCATCGAGGCGGACGCGGCGGAGGCGGTGCACTGGTGGCGGTTGGCGGCGACTCTCGGGAACTCGGCGGCGATGTTCAACCTCGGCGTGATGGCGATGAACGGGACCGGATGCGACATGGACCCGATTGCGGCATTGCGCTGGTGGCGCGAGGCAACAGCGCTCAACCCCTCCCTCAAGCCGCCGTTGCTGTCCAAGGCGCAAGTGGAAGAGCGAGTAGCGCTCGCCGCCAAGCAAAAGAAGGAGCGGTTAAAAGCGGCCATGTCCCCCGAGGAGAAGCAGCGGCGGCGCGAGGAGGCGCTGCAGAAGGCGCGCACGGTCGTGCAAACCGTCACATGCCTTGCGGCGGTCGTCACGTCCGCGGTAGTAATACGGTACTGGTGGCGCAACCGGCTGTAGACGCGGCGGGTGCATGCACCCCCGGACGACGAAGGGTGCGTAGAAGAAACAGGGCGTGCGGTTTGACGACAAGGCCGCAGGGTGCACACGTATAAACATGCAAGCACACACTTTACAGAGGGCGCTCAGTGCGCCGGCACATGCGCCGACGAGCTCTTTCCCAGCAGCCACTGACCACCAGCCGTGACCGGCATGTACGGGTTGGGGTACATCGCTGCCTTCTTCCGGCTCGTCTCCGTCGCGGTCTTCCGCGGCTTCTCCCTGACGGCCTCCTTCTCTGGCGCGGCGCCCGCGCCGTCCTTGTACACGCGCGCGTGCCTGGCGAACGAGACGCTGCGGCCGTACGCGCGCGCGTCGGCGTCGGACATGGAGGACGCGACGGTCGACGACGAGCGCGGCTCACGCGCCGCGTCGGCCTTCCGCTGCTTGGCCTCCAGGCGCGTGGCAGTCTGGCTCGGGTCGGCGCTCGGCCGCAGGTTGGTCCGGTTCGCCAGCGTGTTCGTACGCGTGGAGCGCGACAGACCCTTCTCCGCGTCCTCCGCGTAGCTCGACACGTGCGGAGAGGTTCGCAGCCACGTCACGAAGACGGCCTGGCGCGTGCGCAGGGGCGCGCCGCGGGCTCGCTTGGGGGATGGCATCGCGGTGCGCGGGGGGAGTGGGTGTTGGCGCAGCGGGGTTGGTGGTGCGCGGATTTGGTGGGGAATGTGGGTGGGCGCTAGCAGGTGGGAGGGGGTCTGGGTAGTGGGAGGCTGGTGAGGGAAAGTTTAAGACGGGAAGTTGATGCCGTGGAGTTGAGGACGGGATTGATGCGAAGCGAAGCGGACAAGAAGGCATCTCCCATAAGGGCAGCAATGGCGACGGCAAACGATGGGCGGCACGCGTGTGCGCGCCTGTAGCCCATCGGCGTGGCACGTTGCAGGAGCGGGCGATGTGTGAATGTGGGAGGTGTCCGCGACAGCAGGAGCACGTTCCACGGAGCGGCGGGCGGGGGGGCGCAGGCGGCGCGCGCGGCGCGCCGGTTGGGAGGCGCACGCCCCATTGGCCGCGGTGGTGGGGCGATCCGCCGCCTCAGGGAATATCCCCCGCCCGTGCCGGCCCGCTGGCGCAAGACGCGGGCCGGCGCGCCCCGCTAGCGCCGCTTTCGAAGGAGCATTGCGCAACACGCGCTGCGCAAACGGCGCGCGTTTTCGCCCAGCCGTGTGCAAGGCGCCAGAAACGAGACGCGAGTGAATTCCTCTGTTGGGAGAGGGCTCAGGGCGAGGCTGCGCGGAACCGCAGCACGTGCAGGGGCGATGGAAACCGCGAGAAACTAAAAACCAGCCTGTTAAGACACGCCCTGAGGGCGTGTACCCTGAGGGTGTGTCTTAACATGCCCCGTTTTTGAGGCGGTAGCCCCGTTTCTACCCCTCGTTGCGGCCGTGTCGCATATGCTCGGGTTGCGCTGCATTTCTCTATCGCAATGTGACTGACGGCTCCCACTTCAATTAGAGTCAGGGCAAGCCCTGCTGTACCGTGCCGTCATGGGCACCTACAGTATTTCCGATAGGACAATCAACGTGAACGTTAGTGTTCACGTTGATTGTCATTTTAGTGTGAAGACGTAAATTTACTCCTTTGCGGGTCCACAAAGGCTTGGAACTTAGGACACCGAGGCGTCTCTAAATAAATCATTTCATTTCATTGAGAACCGTGCTATCAAATGATTGAGCTCTTCTATTCGGACACGCCCCTCCATCCCCTATTCTCCGCGATTTCCTTTTGCTTTTATCCCTTTTCTACAGCCGCTTGCTTTCTCCTACTGCACACTAATATATATATTGTACAAGCGTGCTGTACTATACAGGGGGGTACCCTATTTAGTGCTACCCCGTGTAGCGTGATAAAATAGGCACTAAATCGGGTTTGGCACAAGAACGGTAACTTAACAAGAAGACTTGAATATAGTATTTAACTAAGGAAACCCGTCAAGGTCGTCTGTTTCTGCTTCTTCTGTGGCTTGAGAGCCTCAAATATGATGCGTCTAGCCTTGCGCAAATGTGAAGACGCATCAGGTAGCTCTCTCGCTACTGCTGCCGCCTCTAATTTTGAGAACTCATTCGCTGCTTCGATCAAATAGAGAGAACGAGCCTGACTAGCATTAGAAATCTCCTCCATCACTGTATCTGTATGCTCAGCTTCAGTTCGCCCAGATCAAACACACCTAGACCCATCCATTTCCCCCATAATTCTCTCCACCTCTTCTAGAGCTTCTGTTTCCATGGCCTCTCTGACTTCACTTGAATCCTCTACCATAACCCAACCATTAAAATTACTTTCATTTAATGTAGCAATATCAGCGGCATCCCTTTGGTCAATAACATTGCTCACATTTGCATTTTTTGCCTGGAGAGATAGGCCCGACATATCTTTTAAAACAGATTCCATGGCGTCCTTCGGGAACACGTTCTTGTCTTTTGTGACCAAGTTTCGAAGCTCAGCTTGCTGTGGTGGAGCAAGTACCGCCGCTTTCACCCAACATCTAGCCAAAGAATCAACATCGGTACTGGCCCATATATCATTACGCGTTTCAGCTGCATCAAGAATATGAGGAGAGTAGCCCTCCATAACTCCTTTAGTTCCATTCTTCCAACTTTTAAAGGCCTGTCGCATATCAGCTCTCACTTCTAATAAATCCACAATTTTCTTGAGCATTCCATACAGATAGCGAATCTTAACTGACGCAATAACGCCGCAGTCCATTGGTTGGTGGACAGAAGTACAGTTAGGTGGTAAGAACACAACTCTCACCTGACCTCTTGGGTCCTGTAAAAAAGATCCATGCGAGCTAGCATTATCCATAATCAGTGCCACCTTCTTTGTTGTCTTATTTCTTACTTGTGGTAGAAAAAGCTGATGAAACCACTTATGACAAGTCAACCCGTCGTTCCAGGCCTTTTTTGAGAGAAGTATTGTAAGGGACAACTACGGATGCCAAACGCCCTTGGATGTTTAGCACTTCCTATCAAAGAGATGGGAAGCGCATGCGTGCCAGTGGCATTTGTGCAAAACATCATGGTGATTCTATCCTTTGCCTTCATCTCCTTTTTTCCGCGTACTGTAGAATTCTCGTCCTTAAAAACGTATGAATTACGTGGAAGCAATCTGTAAAAGAGACCGGTTTCATCCATATTACAGATTGCGTCCAAATCAAATGCAAGTAGAACACTTTTCATCTCAGCAATTCCCTTTTTTATTGCCGATTGATCGACACTTCCAACTTCTCCATGCAGAGTCACACTACGCAAATCGTTCCTTTTGACAAAATTTTGAACCCAGTGGTGCGATGCCGAAAAAGATTCTAGTCTTTTTCTCTTGATCTCATCCTGTATGTCTTCTTTTAGCTTGTCCCGAATTGAAAGAGAACGTACATGAATTACTTCTCTGGTTATTGATAAACCTGCAGTTCGAGCAGCAGAAGTAAACGACAAAAGCCAACGTTCTATTTGCGAGAACTGTGGGCCTTTCATTGACTTTTTAGAACCACCGCTTAAATTCTGCATTGAGATCAGTTTGCGCTCTTCCGCCTTAATTTTTGTGCACAGACGACGGCTGATGCTATAAGTTTTCATTATTGCAACACGCGACACTCCCTTTTTTATGAGGCCTGCAATCTCAATCTTAGTGGAGGTGTCTAAACGCGTTCGTTTACCTGCGCGTTTTTGGGTTGGAGTTTTGGAAGTTTGAGCAAGAAGAGCTTGTAGAGATCTTTTCTTTTGTGTGTTGTTCGTAGGGGAAGAGACCCTTGATGGTAGGCCGGGACCAGTACGGTCTGACAGGGCAATGGGTGAACTTTTGGATTTGCAGCTAGAGCAAACCCTTCCTGAATTCACCTCGTTTTCCCCGGCTGGGAAGCCGCACCATGCGTGCATATTTTCTTTGCATTCCACACAGGCATGATATTTTCCAATTGCGTCTTGTCCATTGCAATTATTTCTTTCCATTGGGAGAGAACTCGGTCGTTGGAAGACATGATGTTTCACTAACACAGCCTTGGATGTTGGGTTTGAAGCTCCGGATGTTTACTAAGGTTAGAGATATTTAGAACGAGGCTATACAATAAAGGAGAAACGTGTTGGGCAGCAATCGTGCCTGAACAACAAATCGTTGTGGGCTGCAAAAAACACAGTGCTATAGAGCCATAATAGTTGTTCAACGGCTCAAAGTTGGAGTGCGAGCAACGCATTTGTGCCTATCGGAACTGTAACGGACACAGAAAATCTACCACTTTTCATATCTTAGTACCAAGCAGAGTGGTGCCCTGTAGCCCGCTGGATGGCTTTTGGTGTAGAGCCGTTAGAGTAGCACTAAACCGGGACATACACTATACATAGAGGCACTAAATCGAGTACCCCCCTGTACCTTATTGCTCGCACACGTATCCGGGGGACGCATTCACCAAGCCACCTAAATTTACTCGCTTGCCCGACGCCTTTTTCTACACTGACTGCCAGACATTATGTCCCACATGTTGCCGTGTGCATTGTCCAGTCTATATTCAATTACCGTAGAAATTCAGAGCGGCCAAGGGGCTTGGACAAAAGAGGACCAGGTGCTGTAATGGAAACAGGGCAGGAGTGTGGAGTCTTACCGTAGAGCCTCTCTCCCAAGAATTGGCTTCAGAGTGCGGGGCATCGAAAACAGGGTTTGCTCAAGTTGCACTTGAAACTGTGGCAGAATTGAACAATGCCTCATAGATGACCTGCATGCATACAGTATATGGGTTCCGACTCGGCGAGCCCAACTCTCCATTCGATAATCCCGTTTATTCACAACCCGGGTATGCAATTATCTACAAGATTGGGCCTATGGGCCTCAGTGTGAACGAAACATGATGTAGATGTCGGACAGGGAATAGGATCCATACATCTGAACCTTAAAGTACCGAATACATCTATTTAACAAGTGCCTATTTTATATTTTTGTCGCAAACCGAGTTATGCACAAAGATGCCACATGCTTTCCCAACTTGCTCAAATCATAACCACAAAGGATACCAGACACATCCAAACAACTAGAGAGTCCCCTTGATGGACGTTGGTTGGCCATATTACAAGTATTTACATCTTCCGGTTCGGAGCTAAACAAGTAGTCTTTAACGTCAATATGCGAAGCTATTGCAGGCACGGACAGCTTTCAGGTTAGATACACAACTACCCTACCAGACGCGCAATTGCAGGATTTGCATACCCTATTTGTCTGCACAAACCAGCTCACTATTGTAAACTGCCATGCGCGCTATTGTTCTTCCCGTTTCTCTGAGATGTGATACTCCCTTCTTTTCTGCTCTTGTTGCCGGAAGAGTCAGCAGAACTGCCCGCACACTCACACAGGTCCGGGATTGTGCGAGTTGAGGACTTCGTATTGATCTTGACGCCCCACAGCGCGTGTCAAACCGGCCTACGCTTCTCACCGAGTCCGCGGTGACCACCGATCTAGTTCCTCTGTACAAAGACCCCTCTTTATACTCTGGTTCTCTGGTACTATTCGTAGGTCCGATTAAGTCAGAGCGAGCGCCATTCTCTACAAACTTCTGTATGCCTGCCCCGCCCGTCGTCCTAGCCCGTACACGAAGTGCCCAGCTGCAGCGCTCATGTGATTCCTGCGCTGGTTCCCCTCCTCCATCAGTGCATCTTGCGACCAAGAGATTGCGGAATATGATCACCACAGTGAGGGTTTTCTCGACGTTGCATGAAGGTCGCTCCGAAGACGACTTGCTCATCATGTTTCAAGTGCGAATATCTGTTATGCGAGTGGATCTTAGCTTTCCTGGCGTTGGAGTTTCAAAAAGAGCGTTTCAGGCCATCATGGATGGAAAGAGAAGAGCAAAATATAAGAGAAGTCCTTATGGAAGCAATCGAGTATTGCATTGTGGCGCAAACATCAATTTTTATGACCGAATTGGAAATTGTTCCGCTCTTAACCTTATCGAATTGATATCCGACTCTGGAAATTGGGTGAGTTACCATATCTTTTGTCTGTAGGGGTAGGTGAAGCCTCTTCTTTTCTCTATGCGGTGAGTTTCTTGGCACCATTGTTATTGCTAACAAAAAGTTCCCATTCTGTTTTTTCTTTTAAAGTGAGAGGTAGATTCAACCTCGCACATGCATGGAGAAGATACGCCTATATCAGAAAATGAATGAAATGAGGAGAAAGACACTCTGCTGCAGCCGGGGGGCCAGCGTTAATGGATACTTTTCCATCAGTCTTCAAATCTGATGTTGATCAGATCGAAGAGCGCATCTCCGCATATACATGGCGTATGCTTCGAAATATCCTATCGTTTCCTTTCATGATGCTTCATAAACATCATCTTCATTGTCACTGCTTTGAGTTTCCCAAGATCTTCTCTGCTCCATCACTGTACTTGGCTTTCGGAGAAACACGTTTCTGGTCGTCAGATAGTTCTTGAAAGAAAGCGGGAAAGAACAAGAGCAACAAACTAAACGAGTTTATTCTCTGTCGGCGATGGGGCAGAGTCTCCCTCGCCGGATCGGAAGTTCGAAACGTACAGCGTTCGCTGCAAGCGAGCGCACGTCTCGTGCGCATTGAACACCCTATAAATTTAGATACTCTTCGAAGGGTACTGTCGTCTAGCTTGACGAAGACAGTCCCGAAATCTGCAATTGACAACTTGTTCGGAGACAGTGTCGAAATCTGTAATCGACGAAGTGATAGTGTTGGATGCGCCTAAATTCACACATATTTTAATCCAACCAAACTGTAATTTTAGGGTTGCTGCCGGCGGTCGTCGGGAGATTACCGAGCGGCGGCCGAGGGCATAAAAACCGGGGGACTCGCGCGAGGGAGAAGGGATCCCCGGGGGTAACAACTTGAGTACCCGAACACTTCGCCGGCTGCCCGCTTCTCGTTCCCTGACGCGAGGACGACTGCCCCTCTCGACCGCCTCGCTCGCTCCCGCTGCTACTGCGCCGCCGCCGCCCTGCACCCAGCCTATTCGTCCCTTGGCGCTCGGCTCCCCCCGCCACTGCACCGCTGAGGCACGGCTACCGAACTAACCTCTCCCGTCTTTCCAACCCGTGTCTGCCACAGTTATGGGCCCAGGAGGTAAGCTGAAAAAGGAGACATCCTCTCTTTCGGATCGTCCTTACTTTTCACCAGATGGCGATATGCAAGATTGGCGCCGTAAGATTGGTCGATGGGTCGATGTTGTCAAAGCCGCCCACGACAATGGATCTGATCGCCACTTTCAAACAATGTTTAAGATTCTCGGACGCACTCCCTACGAGCGCGGTCTTCCACCTGATCAACAGGCCATGGTGGATGAGGCTCAATCTAAGCGAGCCATTAATTACCTCCAAGTGGACGATACGGTGGAAGCGGTGAGGGATATTGTAAAGACCATCGCCGTATATCCTCCCATTGCCATGGTTTCAAGACTAATCAACTCTTTCCATAAGGTAACGTCCTGTCGTCGAAGTCGTAATGAAGATCTCCGGGTCTTTGTGTCACGCTTCCGAGTTTCGGCGGCAACTCACTTGCTGCATACCAACTCTTCCTCTTCCTCTCAGATAGGAGAAGTACTCGCGGTCACCCTCCTCAACAATGCTAACTTAGATGAGGGGACCCTTGTCAATGCCACCTCTGCCCTCATCACCCATGCAGAGGCGAGAGCAGAGAAAAAAGAAGACGATGATACTGCCCAAATTCCCAAGAAAGAGCTTGAAAAGCTGTTCCACGTCGTCCACAAGCTCTCTGATTTGGAAAAGGACAGAAATGTACCAAGAGATACCGAAGAACGGCACAAGTACATGGAAACTTTCAGATCAAAGTGCATTGACTCTATCAAGCAGCTCGTTCCCGTTGCAGAAGGCCTTAAGCACCCCACCAGCGTTGGCAATCAACCCACGCCCGTGGCCAGTACCTTCATCTCGGATCAGGGTCTCATTACTCTTAATTTGGATGACGCTGTGCAGGTTTTACGTACACTCACGCAACCCGCCAACTCCAATATTGAAGGCAAGTATTCAGCTAGAGAGATCAACGCCATGGTTGATCGTAAGGTTAACACTCTCTTGGCATCTTACAATCTGCCAAGTGCCAAAAATCAGGGGGATTCTGCTGCTAACTCTTCCCAGAACCTCAACAAGAGACATCAGTCGAGAACACTTGGAAAAAGGAAAGATCGCAATCCCCGTGACCAAGAGGCGGAAAGTTGTTTTGATTGTGGAAGTCCAGGTCATTTGCGAGGTGAAGAAGCGTGTCCTAATCCAAGCTATCTGACTACACTTCGAAAGAAACGCCGTGAAAACGATCGAGCTGGCGGACCTTCATCAAAGACTAATAATCCGCAAGGAAAGTTTTTTCGCAAGCGCACCGGTCCCGGCTCAGGCAGTCAAGCCTAGTGGCTGCGCCTGGAGCAAGCTCTGATGTTATGATCGGGCAAAGGGATCCCAATTCCATCGTTGATCCTGGTTGTCCCCGTAGCGTCGGCGGAATCATATCCGCAACTGCACTGTGCAATTCTTTGGGCATACCGTTCAAGATCCGTGAGCTCGACTGCGAGCCCTTCATTCATGGATACGGAAAGGAGTGCAGTGAAGCACAACCTGTCGTGGGAATTTGGGATCTACCTATTGCCGATATGACGGGCCTTCAGGTCCATATTCCTTTCTACATGACCAAAGGAGATGGCTTCTTGCTCCTTGGCAATGAAATATGCCATCAATCGTACCTCTTGGGTCCGGAAAATCTCCTTGTGGTTCCGAAGGGCACAAGAGGTATCTCTCAACATCAACTTAGTTTTGAGACCTACTCCGACCCCACGTCTAGGCATGATTCTGGTGCTGTCCGTACATACCTGATGGTTGTGCCGTCCAAGCTCTGTGCTTTTAAGACGTTCTTCTCGAGCCAGAAAGCATTGGTAGCGTTCCAAAGGCGCGAGGGTGACTACAGCCGCAAGTTCAACAACGGAAAAATTGCTCGCAGATTCGCAAACAAGCTTCACTCATACACACATCTCCATGTTGACGACATGATCACGCTGTGTCAACGTGGGGGTGTCCTCACTGAAGTATTGCGTCAAGCCCTCCGCTCCACCTTCGATAAGTGCACATCATGCAAGTCGACTGGGAGACCTTTGCAATCCAAAAAGATTTCTATGAACAAAGTCCTCTCTACGTTCAATAGGCATGTCCAAGTCGACTTCTTCTTCATCATGGAGTTGACAGCACATCCCATCATTCATATAGTTGACACTCACACCGCCTTCTCAGTAGCAGTGATAGTTCCATCCCGAGAGATGGGTATCTCTTCAAAGGCGTCGGGGTTGAATTGGATCAACATACACGGAGCACCCGGAACAGTCTCTGGAGACATGGAGTTCTTCAATCGTATCTTTGCCCAAGCCTTGAGCTATTTCGGCATGAAGTTCGAAGCGCGACCCGCTCGTCGGCATAATAAGCTCGGTGTGGTGGAACACAAAAACGCTGTTGTCCGCCTCCTTGCCCAGAGAATTCTCAAGGACGCGCAGCACTTTGAATGGGTGCGAAATTCCACCTTTGAAGAAGCTGAAATTGTATCCCGGGCCACGTATATGAGCAATATACTGTACGGCTCCAAGAAGATGAGCAGCTTCGAGATGGCGAGGGGATATACCCCTTCCATCTCTGGACTCCCACAAACTCCTTTATCCCACCTTATCACGACTGCTCATCAATAACAGCAAGCAAGACGTGCAATCAAGTCTCTTGACAAAGGCAGAAGGCCAGTCACGGTCAGACCGCGGAAACTTTCAAGGGAAGACCGTGTGTATTACTTCAGACGTGGACCCAAGTTCGGGACTTGGGAGCTCGGACACGTACGCGGCGTTGAGGATCACATCATCGTTATCTCCTCATCTGAAAAGCGTCAAGGTAAGCCAATTAGGGCTGCCCTCGAAGATGTGCGCCTCGCTCCACATTCTTCCCTACTCCGAGAAATAGATGAGATCAACTTCGTATTCCCAAGGTCGTATTCTATTCTGGACGAAGATGATTTGGAAGATGACTGGATCCACGGTGAACGTCTGCCGTCAATATTCCCAGAACTCGACACTGTCGACTTCTTTCCGAGTCAGCATGTTCAAAAAGGCCCTTCCTCGGACATGACCGCCGCTACAAAGATCCCGGACGCTAGTCCCCCACCGGTAGGTGACAATGAAGATTGCAGTTCACATGAAAACCTTCCCAGTGATACTTTGGCATCGACAGGAGATGTCGCGGCTATCTTTGATCGAGAGCCTTCCCTTTGGGTGCAACATCCATCCACATCGGCTCTGCTCTCCGGCGACAGACCAAAGCGGGCGGATCTGCCACACGTAGATATCGGCAGTAAGCTGATTTCGCTTCTCTCCAACTCCAGTTCCAGAGCAAGAAATGACCTCAACGCAAGTCGTCGCGACCCTCGCCCAGACAAGGACATTGGTTCTGTTCCTGTCGTAGCCCCTCCTAATCTTCCGCATGCCTTGGAGTCATCAGAGCAAATGATTCTGAAAGAAATAAAACGGGTTATAGGAGACAAAACCGCTTCCGAGTCTTCTCTCCAGTTTGTTCCAAAGTGGGTCCTAGAGAAGTCTATGGACAAAGAAAGAGCTGTATATAAGGAAAGCGTCAAGGAAATTGACATTCGATCTCTTCCACCTTCATCCAACGTCATATCGTCCCACCTACTTCTTCCAGGTCAAGCACGATGGTGAAGAGGACAAGTTCAAGCTGAAGTGTCGCCTTGTTCCACACGGAAATCGGGATAAAGAGAAGGACTCGATCCGATCCGATTCGGCTATCGCACAATTTCCAATCATCCGCATCGTCCTGTCCGTAGCTGCCACCCTTGGTCTTGTTCTGGCATCTATCGACATCAAAGGCGCCTACCTGCAAGGTGGTGAGCTTCCGCGGGACATCTACATGCGTCCACCTAAGGTCTGGGCTTCGCATTCCCGCATGGTCTGGAAACTGTTGAAGCCGGCCTACGGTCTGGTTGAATGGGGCCGTCTCTGGCAGCCAGTCGTTGAGGAATGGATGACGCAGCAGGGCATCGTAGAAGTGTATGGTCTCCAACAGCTCTTCGTGCTGCGAGATCCACAGGGACACTTGCTCTTGGCAATTGCAAAAGTCGTGGATGACTTCTTGATCGCAGGGACTTGCTCTGCAATCGAAACGTTCCACAGAGACATCTCTAACCGATTTGAAGTCGGGCGCTTCATCATAAACCGCGACTTGATTTTCAACCGCTTACGCATCCACCAGGACCCCGACTTCACTGTTCACGTTGACATGCAAGAGTACATGAGTGGCATTATCCCTCTCGAACTCTCTCGTCACTGCCGCAAGCAGCGGGAGCAGCGATGCACCAAGGCTGAGGTTACTTCGTTCCTCGGCCTTACCGGTTCGTTGAACTACCTTGGGCATGGCATCTTGCCTCAAGCTGCATTTGCCGCAAGTCACCTCCAACAGATGGTCGGACGCCTTACCGTTGCTGACTTAGATACTGCTAACAAGGCCCTCAGTGAAATTAAGAACCTTACTCCCCGGCTCCAGTACCGCTCCTCCGGCAACCTGGAAAATCCATCTTATCTGGGGTTCTACGACGCCAGTCAAGGAAAGACTGCGTACGGGCAGACAGGCTACCTTTCTGGAGTTTTCCTGCCTGCGGGGGGTGCCGGTATCTATCACGTTCTTGACTGGCTTAGCTGTAAGCAGAATCGAGTCTCATTCTCATCCATCGTTGCAGAGATTCTTGCAGCTGCCACTTCATCAGATCGCGGATCGCTCATGGCAGAGCAGCTTCAAGTTCTACATCAGTCAGAAACATGCCTTCCCTACGTACTTACCGTAGATTCTCATGGCTTGTACTCAACAGTAACGATGCTGCATGAAGGACAAGATTATCGCCTCCGTCCAACCGTGTGCAGTATGAGGGACTCCTATGAAACTGGAGAAATCTCAGTAATGCAATGGATCCCTGGCAAGCAAAACCTCGCAGACGCCCTTACGAAGAGAAACATTGTCATGTACAAGACACTAAATGAAGTACTGGTGTCTGGAATCCTTAGTGCTTCCATCGTGCAAGGGGCCCAACGGACGAAGCATGGAGACGAACGGAGACAAGTTCGCTTTGATCACTAAAGCCCCCTTTTACTCCTCCTCTTCGTCTATGACAACTCTCCTCGTCTTCCTACGCTGGCCAGCAACCTCCTCATGTTTCTCAGCACGCTTCTTTTCCCTCACCAGCTTCTGTTTCTCTTTGGACATCTTCCTCGATGGCCTCTTCTTTTTCCTACCTCCTGGCGTGACACACGCTTCAATTCTGCAAATCCTGCGAATGTAACTCCATCTCCAATGCAAATACTGAAGACCCTATCTCGCATCATCAATCCCTTCGTCTCTGCGCAGTCTAAAACTACCTTTCTCTCCACATCGACAACCACAACATGGTTGACCATCTCCCCATATGCATCTACCGCTTTGATGCTCGCTAAGAACACTCCACTCTTCTGCCGAAAGAGCCAGGCGGCATCTGGAACATGTCCAGCGGCACTCTTAGTATTGTGAAGTGCATACCGCCCCATCACCTTCTCAATCCAAGTACCCGCCATCGCAAGGCTGTCACATGGCACGGGTCCCTTGGACAAGACCTCCTTAGCTGCAAGAGGCCCGTCTAGAGCAGACAACGCATTACCAATTCCCGCTCGCAAGCAGCTCCCCGTGGGAGAATAACAAGCCACGTCGACGGAGGGTATGGAAAAGGAGGAAGCGCGTGTGGAGCTCGGTCTCAGCCCAGGACAGGCAAGCCTCTTGTACCTGTCCATGTTCTTGCAGCACCATTCGTTCAGCTGCAACATAGCTTTCAGCTGTTGCTCCGGCCCACATCGCAAAATCATCATCGGCTCCTTCTCTGTTGATCCCTCTCGTAGCTCCACGTCAGAGCATATAGGACTCCCAGGTGCGTCCATTATCCCACCGCGTTCCGCTTCCAAGATACAAAAGTCGACCTTCCAAAAGCTACTAGCGCCTCCAGATGAAAGATTGGAGGCGTAATATTGGCCAGCTTTCCACCCATGGCGCTTCCCGGACGCAAGGCTGATGCGTTTAATTTCGTAAGGTCTCTCCTCTTCTCCATCCTCTACGGACCAATCCACACGAAGAAAACCCCAACGCGAAACTGCCTCAGCTGTCCAAGACACCTTCCTGTCCCGATTGCACCACCCTCGCAGGACCCCGGACAGCCTGTCCCCTTCCGGCGCAGCGATCCCTGCTCCAAAACTTGACCATTCCATAATGTCGACGTCGTGGTCCATTTCGACTCTGGCATTTCCACCTCTAACGGCCGACACACGCAATACTACGCGCAGGCGCCCCGCTCGTTTAAAGAGAAGCTGCTTCATACCACCCCGGCCCGTTCGTACCACGGCTCAACGAGCGCACAAACGATGTCGGCGGGGCGCGAGGTCGGCTGTGGAAATCCGTGAGCGCTTTGAGCAGTGGCGGCGCAGCAGGTCTCGGCGGCTGAAAGCGGGGTCGTGTGTGCAAGGTGAAATGCACACATGCAAGGTGAAATGTGCAGGTGAGGAGGCAGATGCGTGGTGGTTTGGACGCTGGACGAAGATAGGCGCTCGAGACTGTGTGCGTCTACGGCAAATGGACAAGGTGCGGCAAAGCGCAATAACTCAAGGATCTGCGATGCGGAGATTAAATGCGGAAACAAGCCGAGGGGGGAATTGTTGGGTGGTCGTCGCAGACAACGCCGACACTGGCGGGTCACGGTTCGAATCGAGCTCCGGACCACTTTCTTTGGTCGCCACGCAACGGGGGGTGTGTTGAATGCGCCTAAATTCACACATATTTTAATCCAACCAAACTGTAATTTTAGGGTTGCTACCGGCGGTCGCCGGGAGATTACCGAGCGGCGGCCGAGGGCATAAAAACCGGGGGACTCGCGCGAGGGAGAAGGGATCCCCGGGGGTAACAACTTGAGTACCCGAACACTTCGCCGGCTGCCCGCTTCTCGTTCCCTGACGCGAGGACGACTGCCCCTCTCGACCGCCTCGCTCGCTCCCGCTGCTACTGCGCCGCCGCCGCCCTGCACCCAGCCTCTTCGTCCCTTGGCGCTCGGCGCCCCCCGCCACTGCACCGCTGAGGCACGGCTACTGAACTAACCTCTCCCGTCTTTCCAACCCGTGTCTGCCACAGATAGAAGACAGTCCCCAAAATCTGACTGCGAGGCGAGCGTCAGCATGCTCGTTCTCAGCATCTTCGTTGAAGTTCTATCTGTTCAGTTTTCGAAGATGTTCTTTCGCACTCATTTACTTTTTGAGTCAGCCCTTGTTGCGTGCATGATACTTTGAACATTTTTGTGTACCATACTGTTACTCTATCGCTCCTTTTTCTACGATGGAACAAAATTTTTGCACGATATTGTTGTGTTGCATTTCTTTCGGCAACTTTCCCCAAGATTACATCAGCTTCCATTTGCATTATTCCCATGTGCATGTTTGGTTTCATGCCCTCTGCTCCGTTTTATGAGTGCCATTCAGATCGTGACGCTCCGGAACAGATGCATGTACAGTACAGGGGGGAGGTCGCTCAATAGTGCCTTCTTTAGTAGTGCTTCCCTCTATATAGTGCTATGGCTCACCCTCTGGCACATGTTATCATAACCCCACACGTGTATCATCCGGCATGGTTCACTGTAATAATAACAGTTGGACGCGAGTGATTCTAGATATCATACTCTTGGGTGCCGCGAGGAGGCCTTTTTAACTGATAAATAAAGTTTCTTGTCACGGCAATCTGGGCAAGTTGCCCCACATGGCATGATATGATTGGGATGATACCGCGATAGAGATACGGGTGGAGATCGTCTAAATGTGGCAAGCAGCTGGAGGAAAGGGGATCTCCGATCTGGCCCGAATAAAACAAACTAAATATTTGTCTCTGGAATGGGGATTGCTTCAGCAGGGCAGATACAACCCCCTCCACGAAGCCGATTCAAGCATTACCCTCCCACATCGTCAAAAGCACCCGCTTGCTCTAGGTTCCAGGCACCGAACCTTTAGCATTCAACCACAGCACCTCCCCTACTAGATTTCAGATTCCTGACATCATAGTCCCCCACATTCCCGAACGTCACCAACACAGCTTAATTGTTCTTTCACCAGGAGTTCTGGCAAAACATCTTCAACATGTCTTTCGCGCTCCCTAATCTTCCTTATCAATATGACGCTCTCGAACCGTACGTCGATTCTACGACGATGAATATTCACCACACCAAGCATCATCAGACCTATGTTAACAACATCAACAAGGTTATCGATGGGCCAAGTGGATCGGCACTCAAGGGCCTCAGCCTTCCCGCCATCCAAGCTAACATCACCAGTCTTCCGGCCGAGATCCAGACCCCGGTCATCAACTCTGGTGGCGGCCATTTCAACCATGCCATGTTCTGGACTCTCATGGGCAGGCCTGGTTCCTGCAACACGGCTCCGGTGGGATCGATCAAGGATAAAATCAATGCCGACTTCGGTTCCTTCGATGAAATGAAGGCCAAGTTCAATTCTGCTGCCGCGGCACGCTTCGGAAGTGGATGGGCCTGGCTTTCCGTAGGCGCTGACGGAAAACTCTTCATTTCTTCTACCAAGAACCAAGAAAACCCTCTCATGGCTGGTGTCGTCGACCAGCCTGGCTCCCCCGTTCTCGGCCTTGACGTCTGGGAACATGCCTACTACCTCAAGTACCAAAACCGTCGCCCGGAATACATCTCAGCCTTCTGGAACGTTGTCAACTGGGATCAGGTCACGAAGAACTATGACAGCGTGTGCAGCGGTAACACGGCTGTGTTTGATGTCCCCATGGCGTAATAGATTATTTGAACAACTGTCAGTAAACAGAAGTCTCCCCTTGGTAACCTAGACGTCCCTGAGCCACTGTGGTGATTCTTCTTTTTGGTGGTTCGGTGTCCTCAGTCCCACACGCACCTGCCATTTCGAACTGTAAATGTCAGCACTTCCAGGAAGATCTGCATGTTTCAATATGGCTCACATAGGTTGAGGAACAAGACATATCCGCAAGGAACTTCCCTTTTGATGTCAACGAGGAAAGCCCTCCCTGACTTCTGATAGCAAACAGCAAGACTCGAGCCGCTCAGAAAGGGAAAATAGGCGATAGAACCCTGCGTTAACTCTGAAATATCGCTCCGTTCAAGAACCAGCACACTCTTGTGTACTCAGGTTTCTAGGAAACAATATTGCCATCCTCCTTGATTGTCATGTTGCTCTAGAATTGATAAGAAAAATTCCCGCCCCAACGTATAGAGTACCTTCGTTATGATCTGATCGAAAAGTAGTACCTGAAATGTGACGGGCAACAGAAAGGCCAACAAAGGGGATAAAACTCCTTCCGATGGATAGCGGATCGGGAATATATCATAGCGGATGAGGGCAATGGAGGGGGAAAGTTCGTTAGTGGGCTTGGCTACTGCGGGCTTTCAAACAGTTCTACAATAACTGAAAACTGCCCCGACAATACACATATTGAAGGACCGCCTTTTCTCAAACTTTCTCTCAAAATTATGTAGATCTTCTTCAGAGGCACCGCTAGAGCTAATAAGAAACTGGTTCTGTTGTACTGGGATGGTTTTACAAACGCGGGAACGAGAAAAAGACGTACTACATGGCTGACTTCAGCACTTCAAGGCGTTGGTGTAAAACGTAGGATTGATTTCCCTTTTCAAACCGCGTTTGGGGGCTCGCGTAGCCGATTCGCTTTTTTAGTCGATGGGACAGAGTATGTGAATGCTTCAACATTGACATTTCGCCATAAAGAGCCAGCAATAGACTCCCAAGACTTTACACAGAGTGCATGCAGCTCATGCACTGCAGCTACCCGCACCCCCTCGCCTGCCAGACCGAACAAGGTACAATAGGGAATATTTTATTAAAGTATTCGTTTACTGGGACGAGTTTCCATGATCTGGTTGAGTGAACTCTCTGGAATGATTGGATGGATGTTTTTAGATACACCGCAGGACCAGCAGTGTCCCTTTGAAAACGTGTCCAATACGTTTCTCTCAGATGTTTTTTATTAAAAAAACTCACTGCGATGACAGTCCGGGATCACGAATACAATATGCAGTCCATTTCCCGCGAAACGACTCTCCTCCAAACGCGCCAAAATTCACACATGCGGAAGTACATTCTACGCTATGAACTTATATCTATAAACGCGGACGTATATACCTTCGGATGTCCGCCCGTCTCAGAGAGCTGCTGTTCAACACGGAACACTCTTGCACACCATGGCAGAATCGAGCAGTGTTGTGGCGTCAGCGCTGCAACTTGAGAAGTCTTCCGTGCTTCGTTTCGTGCGCAGCGCTTCTTCACTTCTATCAGACACAACCACTCTTCATCTCTTTGAGCACCGCAATGGCATGTACTCTATTCACGGCCCATCCGACGTTGTCCTTGCCGGCCGCCTAAGCGCCGATGACTTCCGGGGTGTTTGCGAATTGCCCGCTGCGCCACCTGCCGTTCAGAAACCGCTTGAAACCCTTTATTTCAGCTTTCGCATCGCGAGGGACCTTGTGGCAGCAGCTTTATTTTCAGCTGGCAAAAAGGTGGAGGTAAGGTTTGTGACGGCGGACGGAAGAACCTCTCTCAAGCTTCAAGGCAGTCCCGGTAACCCAGATGAGCTTGAAGACGTCTTCCTGGACAGTTTCAATGCACACGGCACGAGCGCCTTGGCTCAGGGCGTCGACAAAAGCATGCTTGACGATGGAGCAGTCATTGCTGTTAAAGTATCGACAGAAAGGAGCATGACCGTCGTTGGCATTAGTGCGTGGGATGCAGCAAGGAGAACGCTCTGCATCGGAGAGCTATATGAGGATGACATGTTTTCCAACCTTGAGGGCATCATTGTTGCTACGAATGCGAAGGAAGCTATCTTTTGTGAATCAGACTTTTCAGCGTTTGACAAGACGAAGCTAGTTGACGTGATCGAAAAGTGTGGCGTAGCAATGACTATGGTGAAGAAACAAAAATTCAAGTCGGACGACTTGCCTGTTGATTTGGAGCGGCTCGCCGGCTCCCATGTCGCTATCACCAAGTATTTAGACAAAAAGGCCGGCATTTCAGCAACTGCATCATTGATCGGATATCTGCATCTGATGGCTGACCCATCTCTCGAGGGTATCATCAAGCTACAGGAGCTCGGCTCTACGAATTATATGCAGCTCGACAATGCGGCTGTTCGAGCGCTCAATATACTACCGTTTCCTGGAGATGGTGGAAAAAAAGGATCCCTTTTCGGTCTGCTGAATCGCACGAAAACGTCAATGGGTTCACGGCTTTTGCGTAGATGGATTTCCCAGCCATTGCAAGATATTGATGAGATCAATTCGCGCCTTGACGTAACGGCAGCCTTCATTGCCGGTGCTGAGTGTTGCCGTGGAGTTCGAGAAACCCACCTCAAAATGATGCCCGACCTCAACCATTTGTGCAAACGATTCACAAAACATCAAGGCGCGAAGGCGAATCTCCAAGATGTCGTGCGGCTTTACCAGTGTTCTATACGCCTTCCATTCCTTTGCGAGCTTCTCGAAGATGCCGAGAACGAAAAAATTCTCGGTGAACGATACAGTGTACCCCTTCGCAAGTTAGTGCGAGAATTAGTCAATTTCGAGGCTCTGGTAGAAACAACCATAGACATCGATAGGATCGATAACGGAGAGTTCGTCGTGAACCCATCTGTTGATCCTGAACTCCAGACGCTGCGCCAGCAACAAGACAGTATCCTGGTCGACATCAACGATGAGCACAGGAAAGTTGCTCATGCCATTTCGGGCCTGAAGAATGATGCTTTGAAGTTGGAACGGAAAGACAACTTGGGCTACATCTTCCGTCTTACGCGGAAAGAGGAAAAGTTGATCCGTGGGAAGTCTCAGTATAACGTGTTGGAAACTCGCAAAGATGGTGTTCGATTTCAAAGTCGAACATTGCGTCGTTTATCACAAGCGTATGAATCAATTGCTACCGAATACGATGGTAGGGAATTCGAAATGCGCACTAAGGTTCTAGAAGTTGTCGGAACGTATGTCGAAGTGTTTCTAGACGTGGCTGCAGTGCTAGCTGAAGTAGATGTGGCATCTTCTTTTGCGACAGCCGCAGTAGAAGCAAGGTCGGCGTATTGTCGGCCCACATTGAAACTAGCTGGATCTGGTTTGGTGTTGAAGCAGGCCAGACATCCCATTGTTGAGGAGAACATGGATGACGGAGCGGAATTCATAGCCAACGACATCGATTTGACCCGCATCCCAGACAATGCCGAAAGCGATAAGGAAGGAGGTGGTCTTCTGATTGTTACTGGACCAAACATGGGTGGCAAGTCGACATACATTCGTTCGGCCGGTGTGCTCACCCTCATGGCGCACATTGGATGTTTCGTACCGGCAGAACATGCGGAAGTACCCATTACTGACAGGATTTTTGCTCGCGTCGGTGCTGCGGACAACCCAAACCGAGCAATTTCGACATTCATGTCAGAAATGCTCGAAACAGCAGCCATCCTGAAGTCAGCAACCCACAACTCGCTTGTGATCATCGATGAACTTGGAAGGGGAACCGGCACAACAGATGGATACGGGCTTGCTTATGCCATCAGTTGGCATATTGCACAGAAAATTCGATCCGCTTGCATGTTTGCCACTCACTTCTTTGAACTGACCGCTCTTTCTGAAGATAGTCCATGTGTTGGAAATGTGCACGTATCAGCCGTAACCGATCCGAACACGAACAAGCTAACTTTCCTCTATGAGGTTCAACGCGGTGCTTGTGACCAAAGCTTTGGTGTTCACGTTGCTGAGATGGCTCGATTTCCTCCGAAGGTAGTAGCAGAAGCAAAGCGAAAGGCCGACGAACTAGAAGGCATCGGGACCGCTGGAAAGCGTGTGAAAATGTCAAATATTTCAGATGGGGACAAAAAGGTAGGGTTAGGAATGGTTGAAGAGTTTCTCGAGAAAGTGAAAAAACTGCCGCTAGATACAGAGGAGCATAAGAAGTCTTCTTTGGCCCAAGCTCGCGATTGGAGGAAGCGAATCGTGGCTGAGAAAAATCCATACGTGATGGCGTTACTCGAAAGTTCTTAGCTTGACCGATGAGCCTGAACAAAGTAAATCGATTCCTCGAAAATGTCAACTGGGGCGTCGCATTTTCATGCATCCTCAAGGGATTGAACCGTTACCACCAATACTGGCTGATTTTTCGAAGACGCCGCTCTAGTACTACAGGAAGCAGCATCCTATTAACCTTTTACGCGAAGCTTCAGACAAGTTAGCACGAAGGCCGTTTTAAGTCGGAGAAGTTAATGCCTGCAGAACCAGGGGACTAGCATGGCACTCAGCCTCAGGCAGCTAACCTAGGACACGGACCGCTCGTCTAGATCGAGAACAATCGCTGGAGAAGCTGAGGAAGCAAGTCATTTTCATTCGTGCTTTAGACTCGCACACATATCGATGTTCTGTAACGCCCGCCAAGCTACAGTGGCTTTGGAGCAGAATGTATATTTACCCTGTCTGCAAGCATGTATAAGCAAGCCCTAACTTTTGAGATTGCCTCCTGCAGCGGTTCTGCACTTAGAAACTTCCTCCTTTATGCAGCCGCACCAACTGTTGCAGCATCTGCTTGTCGCGCAGCTGCGCGAATCAGATCAGCTCCCTTCTCCGCAATCATCATTGTTGGTGCACCAGACTGCCCTCCTGGAAGTGTAGGCATGACGGACGAATCGACAACTCGTAGCCGTGCAACACCCTTTACCTGCAATGCCGGATCAACAGCCGCCTGTTCCCCAATTCCCATGCGGCAAGTTCCAACCATTGCGTTGGCAGTGTGGCAAGTATCCCGGATATATGCTTCAATGTCGGCATCAGACACTTTTTCGCCACCAGGATACAGCTCTCTACCTCTAAATTCCTTCATACTGTCGTCATTCCCAATCGTTCGGCACAGCTTCACCCCGTGCACCAGTGTTTTGAGATCCGCGTCGTTAGAAATCCAGTTTCCATGAATACTCATACTATCGCGCACGTCCGTAGATCGAAGTTGCACGTGTCCTCGTGACTTCGGGCGAGCAGCAACTGATTGGATCGTGAATCCAGTGGGTCTGTTTGCTCGATTTTGCAAGTAAGAACCCGCTGTTGCGAAGTCGGCGAGGGAGTGGTAGGGGTCTGGCTCTGAGACGAAAGGGATAAACCGCAACTGCAAATCGCAAGCGTCCATGGACGGATCAGTCTTGGCGAAGCCTCCGGCTTCGCACATAGGAGACGTTAGTGGACCCTTGCCCCGGAATACGTAGTTAAGTAGTGTTCCAATATTCTTGCCTGTGCGTTCGGTGTAGTACACAGAGGAATTGGCCTTGTCCTTTTCTGGATTTTGTGACTCAAAGCTGACCATTGCTGCGGCGTGATCTTGGAGATTTTGGCCAACTGCAGGTACATCAGCAACAATTTCAATGCCGTGACTGCGCAGATGTTCGGCCGGGCCAACGCCGGAAAGCATGAGAAGCTGGGGTGTAGCGTAGACACCGCCACACAGAAGAATCTCCCGGCTGGCAGACATCCGAACCCGCGTACCCTTCGAATCAATGAAAGATACTGCCGTGGCGACAGGAGTGGAGGAACCGGCTGGGTTCTCAAATAAAATTCTCTCAACGACAGCGCCGGTCATGACAGTGAGATTGCGCCTTCCTTTCGCTGCGCGAAGGTAACTGGTGGCTGGGGATTCACGGCTTCCATCACGTTGTGTGACTTGGAATGGCCCTACGCCATCCTGGCCAGTTGCCCAGTCGTTGAAGTCAGGGTTATGATTGAGACCGGCTGCGTTATGAGCTGCCTTAATGAAAGCCTTAGACATAGGGTTAAGGCGGGCGAGGTCACTAACAGCAAGCGGTCCTTCATAGCCATGTGCGTCTTGATTGGGGACGGCGCTCTGCTGCGACTCGCTCTTGAGGAAGTACGGAAGAACATCTTGGGGGGCCCAACCTGGGGCGCTTTCTGCCCATGCGGTGTAGTCGGCTGGGTGTCCGCGGTGGTACAACATAACGGAGATGGCGTGGGAGCCGCCGAGGACCTTTCCGCGAGGAAAGTAAAGACGGCGGTTGGCGAGATTTGGTTCGGGCTCTGTGACAAAAGCCCAATCGTTCGGGGAGCCGAGAAGATAAGGGAACCCAAGAGGGACGTGAAGATAGAAGGAGTCGTCGGGTTTGCCGGCCTCGAGAAGTAGTACACGGGTTGAAGGATCCTCAGTTAAACGGTTGGCGAGGACGCATCCGGCAGCACCGCCACCGACAATGATGTAGTCGTAAGTGGTGGCAGCCTCCGACGAAGGGACTGTGCGACGGAATGTAGAGGCTACTGTTCCCGCAGGAGCAGCCATATGAATGAGGCGGCGATGGGTGGGGGGAGCGGGCGTGCGCACAGGTCGTGGGGTACATGATGAGGAGGAGGAGATGAGGGATGTGAGGGTGGATCTCGGAACGGCAATCGGGGTGGCGAAAGCCGGACAAGGAGAAGCCATGTTGATGGAGGACGGAAAGGAAAGAAGAGAGCAAAGGGTCAATGCCAAGGAGCAGAGAACGGTACGAGAAATAAATGAGGGAGGACTGGAGCACCTTGCACCTTGCCCTTACTCATCAAACCCTCTGTCTGGGAGGATGAAATTGAGCCTGATCTCGTGGGGCGTAGGGCGTGTGATCAAGGCGAGAGATATGGCTCTCGCACGAAGGCCGAGGCGGACCAATGGGCGAGGATGGAGCGTATAGCGGCCAATGAGAGAACGCGCCGGGCCGTGGTGCTTTCGCTGCTTGACCGAGGCCAAAATTTTAGTTTAATTCATATTCACGCTGAGATCCGCTCGGTGGGCAACGACCAGCCGAACGTAACGGCAGTCTAACTACTGAAGGGTAGCAGTCAGGGCTGGCTGGTGATCTCACCAGCCTGACTGCTACCCACGAGTGAACACGTGTACAACCCAGGCGCGCCCGTTCTCTATCCCCTCTTACCCCCATTCTTTGCGATGCACGCATCGCGAGTCCTAGACGTTTCCGCGGAAACAAAAAGGAAACAAAAAGAAAGGTTTCTATTGCAACTCCTGAAAAACATTGAATACATTACAGTATTGGGGTGTGACTGTACAGTATCAAACCTTTCGGGCGGGTTGGCGCCAAGACTTCGGTTCAACTTATGACCTGAACAGCCGTGCGGACAGCACCACCCCGTTCCCCTCATAAAGAGAAGTGAACACGTGTATTTTTCTACTTTACAGAAAAGTTCAGCACCACCCCGTTCCCCTCATAAAGAGAAGTGAACACGTGTACTTTCTAGAAAAAAGTGAACACGTGTAACGAGCCGTCCCCTTTTTTCTTGCTTATTATTGCTTATTGCTTATACTTACACCTAGACACCTAGATAGACTAACGTCTAGGAACCACAAAGGATTACAGGGGGGGTCTCTTAATTAGTGCACTTTTAGTTAGTGCACATTGGATTTTAATGCATCCTCTGATAGCTTGGCACGACTTTGTACAGGTGTACACGTATGTTCACGCGAGCACAATGGTCGTCGTCCGTAGAGAGCGGGTTCCATTCTTTTACAGATCCCAGCAACCTTATGCATCTTCGAACAACTAATCACACAATGAGCACAACTGAACCAGCATCCAGGGCGTCAAGAACCCGCCTTACCCTTTCGCAAAAAGAGGAGGTGCTGCCGCGACTTTCACAGGCCTTTGCGCAAGCAGAGCGATATTGTGAGGAGGTGCGTGTTATGGAGGCGTCCTATCATTTACGTCTTGCTAAGCGAGCGTTGAGCCGTGTCTATAATGAACACACGAAGCGTCAGCGACGGCAGACGCTGGTAACGGAACATTTCGTTGCCCCGTAAACTACTTTTTAGCGAGCCCCTTAGATAATGCACATTGAAGATAGTGCACATAGAATGCGCATGGCACGGGGATGCATTAATTGAGGGAGTCGCCTGTATCCCCTTTTACCCAGATTTCCCTGGAGCATTGAATTCTGCACGTGCGGGTAAACCTTGTACTCGTCTATGAAGACGGACTTGACCGCCTTCATTCACTATGCCTGTCAAGACTGCACCTGTTAAATAGCAGTATGGAACCGTGGTGCTATACAACACTGCTCCAGTAAAACGGTGCTATTCTACATATAGTTTCGATTCTTACAAGCAAATTGGACCCGTTCAATACCGCTGCAAGCATAGAACAGAGATCCATGTGTTGGGTTTTGAAAAAGAGGGCCGTCTTAAAGAATGAGCAAACCCGCCGCCGTCGGTGTTGCAACATGGAAAATACACTCCTCATTACTACAAAATTCGATTTTCCCCGACAGGGCCTCCTCGTACGTGAGGAGGTCAAACTAAGTACGTAAACACTCTGAACGCTCCATCCCTGTTGAACAATGATGCTGTGTCCCGCCAAACAACGACACCCCCCCTCTCACGATGGTATTTGGGTTCAAGTGCGGGTGTGGTCGTAGCTACTCCAGCCTTCAACCGCACTGGATGCACTCACATCCAATGCGGTTGAAGGCTGGACTAGTCACTCAAAACTAGCAGGGGGAAGGCATAGCCCGAAAAATCTTGCGAGTGCTCATGTGCTGATGTGTGTCTTCTCCTTGTTGCGCAGAAGGCTGCTCGTCTGAGCATCGCTTACACGTATACCAAGGCCATCGCGGTGCACAGCACTCTAGGCAATGAAGCACGAGCATGGTCACGTGCAGCGGATCAGCAAATAGAGTGCACAGTAGGCGGTTGACGACGTCAACCGCCTACTGTGCACCCTAACGTCAACTTGACGTTTACCCGTTCGCCGAGCAAGACACTTGGAAGACGTGTGCTGACCAAGAGAGAACCCGGTGACTGGGTCTCACCAAGGCACTTACTTCTGTTTGATGAGGAAAATTCTCGCATAATTACAGTACTGAATTACACTACAAGGGCCAGGACGTGAGCGGACGCGGGCGGCAGTAGCACTACGCGGAAACCTGTCGTTGCGCCCTACTCGCCAACTTTTTCGTCTACCCCCCTCCGGCGCCCCGCATCACACACCGCTCGACTCGTCATCCCCTCCCGCCATCTCTGTCCCATCACCCGAAACTCCCAACGCCCCTTCGCGCTCTCTGCTTCTGTCCCTCCCCACTCCTTCCCATCTCCTGCGTTTCCTTCCTTCCTCTCCCCCTGTCCCAACCCCCTCCAAACTTCTCGCCACACCCCGTCCGCCATTCTTCCCTTTCCGCTTTCCTCCCTTGCCCGGCGCTTGCTTTTCGTCTTTTCCAATCCGCCTCTCCGTCTCGTCGCAAACCACATCAACCTCACAGCTACGCCCTCCCACGCGATGGGCGCGCCCGCCCCGCCCGCATCCCATCCTAATCCGCCGTCCAACCCCACCGCTGCGGCGTCGAACCTCTCCCCATCGTCGCCTCCTTCCGCCCGCTCACCGCGTTCTCCAACCTCTTCCTCTCATTCGCCCGCGTCTGACGCTTCGGAAGCTTCATCGGACCACTCTCCTACCGCCTCCCCAACCCGCTCCTCCGCTTCAACGCCCTCCCCGTCACCGCAACACCATCACGACTCCCACCGATCCCCCACCACCCGCCTACCGCCCCCACCGGCTGCCCCCACGCCTCCCGGTCTCTTTAACCTTGGAAACACGTGCTACCTCAATTCTGTCGTCCAGGTTCTATATCATATCCACACCTTCCGGACATCTCTCCTATCTTACGCACCGGCACACCATCAAGACCCTCTTCTCGATTCCTTCGCCTGCGAGCTCACCTGCTCTCTCCGGAAAGTCTTTCTCACACTCGACGATGCCTACGCCGCCGCTCTCAGAGAACGCTCGTCTTCTCATCCCGGCCCTGATTCGACCATCCCCAACGATCCTCATCTCACTGTTTATTCCAACACCGCAAACCATAACGACGAACTAATTCGCGAAAATGTCGACTATGTCGAGCCACAAAATATTATCAACTTGCTCCGCGATCATGAGCGTTGCCTCGAATTTGACGCACGTGGTCAGCAAGACGCTCACGAGTTTCTTCGCTTCCTCCTGGACAAAGTCAACGACTGCATGCAAATGGACAATGAAGAAACCCCAGACCCCGTCCCACGCCCTGAAACCAAACTGGACAGTCTTAACCACATGCCTCACAACTCTTGTACATACCCCGCGCTACCTCAAGACTTACCCCCACTTCAATCAACGTCATCAAGCGCACCAACAAATACTGGCTCCTCGTCTACAACCCCTACCCCCACATGCCCCTCCCCATCCAGCCTGCCGTATCTCAACGGTCATCTTCAGACGAAGCAACCTACGGACTCGTCTGACCATACCACTCAGGCGCCGGCATGGGAGCATGCCGCAGCCCATCAGCATATGACTGACTATGATCATGCGGATCGCTCCAGAGAGACGCATGGTGCGACACCGACAACCGCTGCAACGTCTCTGTTATCACATATTGCTAGTTCTGTCCGCGCTCCTAATCGACTTGGTGTGAAGGATGAAGATGAGCAGCCATCACCAACAGCAAAGCGACGCCGCTTCGATTCGCCGAGCGAAACAGAGGCAGCGTCGCCGTGCAAAAAGCTGCGACGTGAAGGCCCTGTTTCACCCAGTGATGATCAGCAAAGAACGAGTGACAAAAACGATAAGAGTTCCGCATCGTCTCCAAATCGTGGCACACCACTTAGAAACGGCTTCGCAAGAAGCGAAAAAGTTTCATCACACGGTACATCCCCGGCATTGACGGACGAGCGACCAGCAAGACGCTACAGACGCAACCTAGTCCCAGACTTGTTTCAAGGCCGCGCTGTCACTGCAACGAGATGTTACGAATGTGAGTCTCAGTCGAAGCGTCCTGAAATGTTTCTTGATGTATCTCTGCCAGTAGAACATGGCAAGTCCCTGGATTGGGCTCTCTCGACACAATGCGTCGAGGAACAACTTCTTGGCCCTAACAAATACCATTGCGACGTCTGCAAAACTTACACTGAGGCAAAGCGATGGTGGCAAGTCGCTTCACTTCCAGAAGTGCTCACTGTGCACCTCAAACTTTTTGCTTACGGCAGTCGGTTGACGGGAATCGGTGGGAAGGTATCTGTCGCAATGCCATGCCCAGTCCGGACGAAGCTGGCAGAGTGGTGTGATACGGATTGCCGAGAACGGAACGATGAATACATTTTGACAGCTGTAATTGTGCATGAGGGCACTGGTGCTTCTTCGGGACACTACTATACATACATTTGCAAGACTGAGCAAACTCAGCAATGGTATTGTTTTGATGACTCTTTGGTGACCGCTGTTTCCGAAGAGGACTTAAAGCAGAGGCTTTTCACGTCTATGAAGACGAAACGGACGGCTTATCTACTGTTCTACAGCAATGCTAGTGATCTCAAAGCCCATGCGACTCACAGAGCCTCGAAAAGTGAGAGAGCTGCCGGTGTGCTGTGATGCTCCTGGATTGCGTTATACTGTATAAATTTCTGACGTCATTCGCACGTTTTGTGAGCTGTTGCAGTACTTTGTTTTTTCTTTCATCATAACAAGTCCATGCAACCTTGTCGCAGTGTTTAGTCTGCGCGACGAATGGGTATTGTGTCAAGATTGCTAGGAGGAGCGATTAAAGACTGGCCCGTTCCGGGATCCAAGACTGATCTTGTCTTTCAAGAGCTACTCGCTTGGCTATTTCCAATGAATTTTGCGCTCTGTATGGAAGGCAATGAATCTTGAATGCCTCACTGCCTCTTCTGTGCCAGGAATACAATCCTACCAGGTGACCCTTAAACCGCGGCGTCCCTGACGGAGGGCAAAAGGATAGAAACATACGGGCCATATGCAGAAGGCTCACAAGGTGCAGTGCGGTTCAGGCGATGGATGGGCCAGCGGTAGGGATTGTGTGAGTGGCGGCCGTAAGTGCACCTTCACCAGTGGGCGACTCTTGAAATTCTAAAATCGCAAATTGTGTTGACCAAATCGGGATTTTGTGACACACAAACGGCGCGTTGTGCACACACAACGCGCCGTTTTCTCGGACGGGCGACCCCATGCTAGGTTAAATGTGTATCGCACAAATGTCAAAATGTGCGCGCGTACAATCCAAATTTACTGTACACAGAGAAAGCGTCGGCCGCCGCCCGACCGACGAGACTCGACATCTACATCCTACCGAGCATGGCTCTGAATGAGAAGTAGCAATAGAATAGCCATTTGGTCATTCATGGTTCTGACGGTGGCTGCTCAGTGAAAACACCATCATGATTGAGCTTAGCTCACAGCACACACTGTAGATAGAGCTCCGACGGCGTCATCGCCGGCGTCCGGTGCCGTGCTCGTCGTTAGGAACGACCCTGACACACCGTGCTCGTCGTTAGGAACGAGTTCAAAGCATGCGTACAGTAGGGGGACGCACATTATGTGCGTAAGCATTTCCGTGGTAAAACTCATTTTTTGTTCACAAAAAAGAAAAATATGACTCTGACACAAAAAATAATTTCCGGAGGCGCCCAGTGAGACTGCTTTACCACTCTAGAAAAGTATTATTTGGTGAAAAAGGTTAATTTGGGAACTCAGGGCGTGTCTTAACAGGCTGGTTTTTGCTTTGCCTTGCCCGGTTTTGCCAGGAATACTTTTAAATTCTTAACAAATACCGTATGCTTCTTAAGCCGTTGCTTTTCTTAAACACATAAATTAAAACGTAGGAGCCACTCATAGCACGCCAAGTCACTTCTTTGGGCAAGGCAAAGCAAACCGCAGCAAAACGGGGCATGTTAAGACACACCCTCAGTTCTCGTTGCTCCTATGAAAGCATGCCGCTGAGGAAAACTAAGTGCGGACACTGGGTACACGTGTCCGCGTTATACGCTCTCTCTGATGCTTATTAGAAATAACCAAAGGGAGATTTCACGATCAGTTAGCGAAACGGGACAAAAGAACTGATTCGCGTCCGTGCACACCAGGGTGCATGCCGGTGAAGACCCACCAAGGAGTAGCGAGCGGGTGTAAGGGGCTTACAGTCAGCCGAGCGTCGCACCGCGGCGACCCGGAGGCATATAAGCGCAGCGCCCAGGGTCTCCGCGATCGCCGCCGTCCCCGGGCATGTCTATTTCTCTCTGAGAAATTCCCCCACCACTCCGGGCGGCGACGAAGTGTACGCGACACACACAGCGTGCCGCCGAGGAATCATGGCAGGACCGACTGACAACCCCGCCCCCGCCGCGCCGGTGGCTGCATTGCGGTCCACCTGGGCTGCGGCGAAGCCGGCGCGCCGCGACTACGGGGTGGTTGTCACCGAGCTGAATTCCTCGAAGTTGGTAGGCGAGGGAGGCGTCTTTGAGAGGGGCCCACACATTCCCGTTACGCACATGGGTTATTTTAAAACTCCCCAGGACGCGTTCCTCGCTGATCTCAAGTCCAAGGACCGGTGATCCGGAAAATAATGGGAGTACGTAAACGCCACCGGCGTTTGGACGGAACTGGGATTGGCCGCCATGACGGTGGCCAAAGATGAAGAACCAAGTTTGGAAGACATGGTAAGGAGGCTCAAGTTGGCTGAGGAATCGAGGCGGGCGGCTCTAGAGGTCCTGTCGATGAGGGCACAGTACTTCCGGAACATCACAGAACAGGGAGTAGAAGCCGCTCGCCAGACGTCCTTTCTTGTCGAACAGGGCCATGATGCGGTCTTCTCCGAGTCTTACCGCACGGCACGAGAAGTCCTCACCTCCAGGTTGGAGGTCGCGGCGGCGAAACAGCTGGCGAAGTCTCGACTCGAGAGGGCCAGTGGACGCAATCTGCAGGAGAGTTTCTCCGGGGCTCCCCAGTCAGAGTGATGGCCCACCCGGGAGAGGGTCCCACAAGGGTGGCCGGGGGACAACCCTTGTGGACGAGGACGTCCTTGAGGTCCGCCGCCTGGCGCTCGAAACTCTGGGCGTCAGAATATCTGGTGCGAGCTATCCGCTTTGGCATTCGCAACTTGCCAACCGAGCCGTTTATGGAGGGGCTCGTATTAGGAGAGATCCCCCAATCGGAGAAATATAAGTGTTTTGGGAGGGCATATCTGGAGAAGGGGTGTCGGGAAGGGATCTACGAGCGGGTGAGCAACGAGGAAGCGGACGAGAAGGTGCAGGAGGGGAATATGATATCTTCGGCGTTCACTGTGTGGCAAGGGGAGGGGGAGGACAGGATTGGAAGGTTTGCGGTGAACTTGCATTGGCAGAGCAAGCACTGGCCGCGGGAGAGCATCAAGATGGAAACGATACCCTCCTTTGCCGCGGATATACAGAGGGGAGATATGTTAATGTCGTGGGACATACAGAGCACGAATCGACATTTCTATCTGCACCCACATGTGCGCGACTACTTCCTATTTCGGTACGATGGTGGGGTATACCTCTGCTTCACTCTGCCATTTGGAGGGGGTCGCTCGGTGCTCTGGTTTACGAAGCTGTTGCGGCCGCTGGTTCAGTAGATCAGAGAGAAGATGAAGTCTCGGGTTCTCCCTAACATCGACGACTTCTTGACAGCGCCCACACCTTTCGGAAGAGCATCAGGGCCGCAGGACTGTGCCCGGGCACGGCGGAGACTTGGGCGGCTCTTGGAGCGCCTGAGGATCGAGAGGCACCCGATGAAGGGTTGTTGAGAGGGAAGCCGCAGGATAGACCACCTCGGGGTGCACATCGACACCGAGGAGATGCGCTTGTATGTGTCCGAAAAGAAGGTGGCGCGTGTGAGGGCTTTGGCCAAAACGATACTGCTGTTGGCGCAACGGAACCGCCGCCTTGTGTCGTTGGAACTACTGCGACATTTTTGCAGTCGTCTGTGTATCGGTAACCCTCGTGCTCCCGCTCACCCGATTCTATACTCGGTCGATCTACTTCGACATGAGCCTGCCCGAAAAGCGGGCAACGGAGACTGAAACCGGAGTGGAGCGCAAGGAGCGAGGGCCAAGTACGAGGGGGGGTTGTTGCGCTCGAAGCGCGCGCCCCCCCTCCCCCCCCCGTAGTACGCTGCGCGGAGCTCCAGGGGGGTCTGGGGGCCGAGCCCCCGGCGGGGGACTGGAGTCGGAGCCACCAGTGGGGGTTCAGCGGCGAAGCCACCGGGAACGGTACGCTGCATGGAGAGGCTGGGGGACGGCCGCGTTCATCGAGAGCGCGCCTCTGCCGCCAATCCCTGCGCGACCTGCGCTACTGGCGTTCGCTCACTCGGGGCGAGGGGAGAGATTTCATCAGGCCCAACCCGCACCTCACCATGCACAGCGACGGAGCCGATGTCGGGTATGGAGGCCCCCTCGGTTTGGAAACGGGCGCTGGATTGCTGGGTTTGTGGGAGGGTCGCGTTTTTTGGGACACGGAGGACAGAGCGCAGTCGATTACTTTGAGGGAGCTCCGCGCCGTGTGTCTGCTTCTCCATCGACACTTTGCCGAATACGTCTCAGGATCCCGCGTCCGCCAACTGCTCTTGCACGAGGACAACCAAGCGGTAGCGTACATCCTCAACGCAATGGTGTCCGCGAGCAAGGCAATGATGGTAGAGCTCTGCAAGTGGGAGGTGCTACTGCACGTTCTGGGGGTCAAGATAGAGTCCTCAAGCCTCGCGTCGCCCGGATCCCACGTCCGGGACAGGGCATCCGCGAAGCGGTTCACCGCGGAGGGTATCTAACGGGACTCCCTCTGGAGGTCAATAGCGCGCGAATATCGCTTGGACCATATCGTCTTCAACTCCCGACCGCTGGGAGAAAACATGGTGGCCCGGAAGAAGTTCCTGCGCAGGCAGATAAAGGACAACAGGGGGGACGGGACGGGCCGGCTGTGGAATCCGCCGTTCGACATGCTTCCGCTGGTGGTGCGCAAGATCGAGGCGGAGGGACGGAGGGGGATACTGTTGGCTCCCAATTGGCCTGCTCAAGCTTGGTTCGCGGGCTTGCGCGCGCTGAGCTCACGCATGGTCGTGCTCGACCCCGGTGGGTGCCACGCACCGCTGCTTCGCGCAGAGAAGTCCGTCAATCCCGCTTGGTCGGTGGTCCTAGCCGAGATCAGTTAAGGGAGGATTGGGAGATGGGGATCCGGGCGAATGTATTCGCACGGACCGGGACTGCAGGCGCCACGGGAGGGGCGCAGGAGGTGGCGGCATTGGTGGTGCAGTACGCCCGCTCGGAGAGCACGTGGAGGAACCGCCTGACCCAAGTTCGCAAATGGCTCCTGTTCTGCGATAAGGAGGGTCGTCTCCCACGCCTGGCTGAGGAGGGAGACTTACTCGCATACAGCGGCTTCCTATCCCTCGAGGGCCGGGTCGGGCCGACCTCCGCTCCGCAATATATTTCGGCTATCGCGGCATATCACGAGGATGCTGGCTATGCCTCTCCAACCCGCACGAAGCCAGTCTGCGACCTGTTGAAGGCGTATGCGCGTAAGGAAGAGCAGGCTGGTGGTGAGCACACAGCCCGGGCGGGGCTGACAGCAGGTGTAATGCGGCAGGTGTTGGAATATGGTCTCCAAGCCAGTGCAATGTCGGAAATTGGATGTTGCGCTATGGCAATTTTCATATTTATTTTCCAATGTCGTCCGGTGTCAGTCGCTCATGTCACGGCGGCTGACGTCACTCTCACAGATCAACTGATGTCACTCTCACAGATCAATGCCTTGCTGTACGGCTCACGCATCGCAAAGGGAAGTCGCTGCGCCGCCCGCTTCTGCTGTCGTATCCCTCATCCCCTACATGGGAGCCAGGGACTGCTGTGCATGATCTCTTTCTCCGGTGGGTGGCGGTCCGCCCGCCCAGTGCGGGCTGTATCAATTTGCGCGCTGCCCAGCCCGTCGGGTCGGCGAACCTCGCCCTGGGCATTGAACGTACCTTGCTACTGATTAAGGCGTCACCCCCCGACGGTTACTACTACGGATCCCACAGCGGCCGCATCGGGGGGTTCAACGAACTACTCAACCTCCAGTTCACCAAGGTTTGGATAATGTAGAGGCTGGACTGGACTTCGGAGACTATGTTTGGGGTTTATTTTGACAGTAGAATTGTCGTCACCGCAGACTCAGAGTGCTTCTTTGCGCACCTGCGTCCCGCATGAGCGCATCTCCGGTCTACTTGGTCTTCGCGTCCGTGTACAACGGGGTGTATGCGGGTGAAGACCCACCAACGAGTAGCGAGCGGGTGTAAGGGGCCTACAGCCAGCCGAGCGCCGCACCGCGGTGACCCGGAGGCATATAAGCGCAGAGCCCAGGGTCCCCGTGATCGCCGCCGTCCCCCGCCATGTCTATGTCTCTCCCACCCACCCCTCCCAGTCCCTTGCCCCTCCTCATATTCTCGGTGGTATCACATGTCTACTTCTATAGTGTTGGGTATGTTTTGCCTTTATGTCTAATTGCTTTTGATCTTGATTGGGTTTCGTTCTAGCGCTGACGAGTTTATGGGTTCTTACTATGAATGTCCGCGGACTAGAGTAAAGCAACATAAACTCTTCAGTAGGCGAAACTTCTGTTTTGATAGATTCCGTAGGGGAACCCGGGGCAAAGTTCCTTATCCATAGGCGAACTACGAAATTGACAGAATCCGTAGGCGTTTTCCTCAAAAATCCAACCATATCTGTCACAGATTTACGTTCCCGCAACTGATCTTGCCCGCACATACCCTTACCGATCTCGGCGTTTTCTGGTAACCCTAGACCATCCCATTCCCCAACTGCTCTTTACATCTTTCCCCCTGAACATTAGTACCTCTGCCGAGGACGAGCTGCAGAGAATCGCTGCGATCCCGCAAACACCTCTGTATTGAAGGTATTCTTCCCAAATAATACCGAAAGCATCCCGCTATCTCAAAGTCGACGTGCATATTTGAACCTATGTCGCCAGGTGCATCCAGATAAGGGTGGGATTGATAATGTCGAAGAGGAAACTCGATGCACGCCAAAAATATCGAAGTGCTTTGGGTTGGCCAAGAAGTATGCTGATAGCCATGGAGGAAGAACTTCTTGTCCGATTCCAGAACATATTTGCTTCATTGGTTTCACTAGCCATGATGATGTTCAGTCTCAAGAACGAGAACCGCCTAGAGCAATCAGAGACGATCTGGATGACATTATTGACGGTTTCTTTCCCAGCGATGAAGAAGAATTCATAAGAAACAGGGGCTCTCGTTGTTCAGATGATTACCAGAAAAGGTCTGCGCACCGCAACAGCAGTTCCGGTCATGAAAATAGTAGTTCTGATGAAAGTATTGCGTTTGTCTCACAGTCTAAAGTGCCAATGCTCACGGGAGAACACTTCACAGAATCAGACTCCTCGAGAGGCCTTTTCCCCACCAAAAACACTCTTTTCGAGAACGAACCGCATCATCATGCGGCAAATTGCAAAGAGTACATGGAAGCAAGCGTGCCTACAAAGAAAGATTTCGGGCAGAGGCTAGGGAAGCACTTTCAAACGAGAGAAAAGTCTCTGAGAGTTGGCGCCCGGAACGGGCAGTTGAAATAAAACCAGAAGAAGGACTCGAAATGGACGCAAGATGGAAATATGAGCAGTATTGCGGTGCAAATACGGCGTTTTTATCAATACAAAAGGGTATAAATGTTCACCGAACGGCTGAGGAACTTTCTCTAACTTGTCAAGGGAGTCATTGAAAGGCGAATATACGGTTTCTTCGAGACCTAAGCACTGGTAGATGGAGTTTGCAGGAGTACAAAGCCCATTTGTCTGTATGTTCTGGGCAAGAAGTTTCAGGTGACACAAATAGTAGGCGAAATTGCACCCCTGCTTATATGGCAAAACAATGGCTTGATTGATTCTTCCGGAACTAAAAGAAACCCCATCCTTGACAACCAATTTTATCGTCTCAATTGTGCCTGCAAAACAAACATACATCCGTCAACCAGGTCTTCGTCACTTCCGTGCAGTCAAGAGCGAGATATCACGCATTATGACGACCAATCGCCTAGAAGAGATGGAAACTACGCAGGGATACGCCATACCGTTACAGGAACCGGGTTATTTTGTCTAAATCTTTACATGCTCGGCGGAAGAAGTGGGGCAAACGCGTCTCAAAGCTGCCAGGTTCGTATTTCGACAACTGAAGAAAGGCGGGTTCGTGCCTGAGGAGGCAAATTTTGATTGCGGAGTTGTCAACTGTTCACACGTTGTAGATGGCAGGAAATATTATTCAGGCTTCGTGTTCGTCCCCAACATTTCAGGCCATTTATGCAAATACGGGATAGCGACAACAGCGGCTGGTGCTGCGCACTGTCAGGGGTGCAGACCGCAATCATATGGCACAACGCATGAAGTCGCAGGCTACGATGCTAACCACATTTATTACCGCTATTGTTTGCGCACACCGTCAGAACTGAATTCGAAGACTCGTGGACCATGGTGTTTACGAATTTGAAGAGGTTATCCGGTTTTCATTTGAAAGGCCGTATTACTATTGTGGACCAGGAAAGGTCTATTGATTTTCCTTTTGAAAACGCAATGGAACATGCCAAACCGTTCCTCGACCCTTTGCATTTTAAGAAAAACATGCTGAAGGCATTGGGTAAGGAAAAATCAACCGGTGTTGCTCAATATGAACGAGCTGTGCATGCACCATCACGCAGTGCTGTTGAAGCAACGAAGCGGATGTATGAGCAGAGGACTGCGCAATATCTTCTAGATTTACGGATGCTGCTCCTTACAGAGCATATGCTGGACTGCAGGACCTAATGACGTCATCGCAGAACACGGAAAGCCAAGTGAGCGCCTCAAGTAGGAATCAAATCCGAAGTGTGGAACCTCAGTCAATGCTGAAAACAGTCCTCGAGTCGCAGGGTAAGTCTTTTCTCAACGGCAAAATATAGCTCTAAATTGTAAGACTCCGGTCCCTTCGCAAAGTCGAAAGGCATTCGGCATCCCTCATCCGTCGAGGAAGGCCATACCAACCGCATGCGACGTTTTCAGATGGCACAAATCTCATGGAAGCGACGGGGGTCAGTCAGGTGGATGGGAACAGAGCAAGGCGAGTAGTTCTTAGCAACGAACAGCAGAAACCTCCAGAGTGCTGCTCTTCTTCTCTTGACAGAACTTTGTTCCCTTGCTGGCACGGAACAGCCGTGCTCTGCGAGAAATATGGGACGATGTTTTTATTTAATTTTATTAGACCCAAAAACCTAACAGTCGCTTGGAAAGAACAGTACGAGGGGCTCACGTTTGGAATGCCGCAGCAATCAGATGTCGATGGACGGGTACTAGAAGCTCAGGAGCAGGTGTTGTCCGGTTCTACACTCAGTATTCCGGTTGCCCTTGCTCCACCCCGCGGCAGACCAGTCCAAAACGCAGGGAAACGGATGCGCTCACTGTACGAATCCGGTCCTGCTGCTCGAAAACGCTCCAACAGCTGCTCCCTGTACTACGTAAAGGAACATACGGCTCGCAAATGTGAACTGCGTCAGATCTTTAAAGATGAATGAAGTAGTGTTTTGCCTGTTAGATTTGTTAATTTGTTTTCGCCTACTACTTTCGTCACAGTGGGGCAGCTACCCTACCATTTGGTCATTTCCCCTACTGCTTGTGTCACAGTGGGAATTTTCCGCATACAATAGTTGCTTCCTCTACTGAACTGCCACATTTCCCTCATTTCCCTACTGAACTGCTACTTTTCCGAAATTCGCCCACTGTTAAAGTCAAATGGCACGAGTTCGCCTACTAATCGTGATATTACCTATTAACCGAAATTCCGCCACCGATAAAGTCAAATGGCACGAGTTCGCCTACTAATCGTGATATTACCAACTAACCGAAATTCGGCCACCGATAAAGTCAAATGGCATGAGTTCGCCTACTAATCGTAATATTACCCATTAATAGACCTTTTTCTAAAACTCTGTGTAATGCCGCACCAATAAAAGAAAAATCGCGTTTTCTCTGATCTAGTACTGCTGGAGATTCTGTATCTCATCCCAGTTCGTTAGCAAACGCAGAGCATCCATCACCACTAGTCTAACCTCATTTACCAAGGGAAGTAGTTTTTAAGTTAATTTAAAAAAGATTTTACCAAATTATACTTTTCTGGAAGGGTCCTGTTGCAGATTGTCCTCCCGCAAGCGCTTCTAGCAGAGCAGTCGCCGCGAAACACAGTAGCAGTCCCACAGCTGTACCAAAAAACAAACTCGCAGTTTAAAGGTTAGCAACTCTACAGCGCGACGACAAAATCAGTAGCGACACAGCTATGCAGCGACAATGGTACCAGTGATAAACCAGGCACACAGCCCGTACAGTTGCAGCAACGAATCAGTTACTCTTGCTTCACACTCCTGTTGTTCCCAATACCTTGTAACCATCACTTCCATTCAATCGACATCCACTTGCTCTAGTCCTCACACCTCCGAGGCCCGACGCCCTCTCACCCTCTGTCTCCTCTCTGCCAACATCTGCCATGCTGATCCTCCTGGCATCGACACCCCTCCACGACCCCTCTACATAGTTGATACGTTCGCGCCCGTTACTCGGTCTGCCACCTCACGCACGTCCGATCACCATTTCCGACAGCGGCTGATGCGTCCAATTACAACTTCTACCGAGGTTGGTCTGCGGCCTGCTGATAGAAAGTCCCGGTCCAAAAACGGGACGCCGGCGGCTCTGTGTAAGCCCACTGCCACGACAATGCCACTATAAGTCTATGGATGCTAAATCACAACATTCGTCCTTTGTTCAAATCTGCCTGCCAGTGCCTTCACCTGTGTTGCTCTTCCTCTTCTGATCCTTCGCCCTGGGGATCATCTTGGGGCGGCTCTGAGTTGGCTTGGTCCTGATGCAAGCAGCTCTCTCCGCGTATGAGTTCCTTGTTAGTTTGAGACTTGAATGTGTCGTCGTTCTTGCGGTTAAACAACTTGACCACTGTGTCTGGGAGTTCTGACTCTCTGGTCCATGTAGCCGAGCGTCGACGGTGTATTTTCACTTTGAACCAACGCTCCGTTTGGTTCGAGTCCTCACAATACCTTGTCTCACACTCTTCTCTGCGCTTGAGTAGCCAGAGGTCGTCCGGGAACACGCCATTCCTTGGCTCGCCTGATTTAAAACACGTGGTCCAATCTTGCGAAAGCGATTCACGTGTACTCGCACCCTCTTGGCTCCCACCTCCGACTCCAGCTCGTAGCCGACACGTCCGAGCTTCTGTTTCACAATGTATCGTCCGACTCATGGCTTAATGACCTTTTTGCCTTCATCCTTTCCCAGCTTTGTTGATCACATCAACACCCAATCGCCAATCTCGTACCGCGTTTCCCGTACAATTTTGTCGTATTGCGTTTTTCCACGTGTTCGTGCTTTTCTGGACTAGGTGAAAAGCTTCTTGTGCAGCGTAGAAAGTCTCCGGACGAGATCATTCGGTTCCTCGTTTGCCATTTCAAGATCTACTTCGCTCCATGCCTCGAATGCTTCAATTCCGAACATTGCCTCGAATAGTGTCATGCTCGTCGAGGTATGCACGCTGGTGTTGTAGCGCAGGCAAGCTATGGTCACACGCTCATCTCAGTCTGTGTCACCCGTAGTCATGAAGCTTACTAATTCTTTGGCAACTGTGCGATTCCACCTATGAACTGTTCCGTTCGCTTACGGATGCCATGTGTATGTTTGCATCCAGCCAATGCCCAATTGCTCCGTTAGGGCATCTCCACCGCTGCTTTAAATCGTGATTAGTTTTTCTGAATAAAGCAATCACCACAAAACCGATCCTCACGCATGCGGTAAAATTTAATTCGTGGTTTAATCTCTTTCAATATACGGATTTTCGGTCTATTGAATCGCTCTATTCATCACATGTGAGATGTAATGAATAGAATACATCACATACTTGGCACTTTTTCATGTGTGAAAGTACTTTGGAGCCGAAGTTCTCTCAAGCGAAACAAGTCACTTTCACAACGTACCGTCGGCACAGATGAAGTGAAATCTGCATCAACATCCTCTGCCGCCGTTCCCACTTGCCCTTCACACCATGGGCAAGGAAAAGCACTGGGACGCAAGTGAAGACGAATGCCTTGCCAAATCGTTCGTCTACGTGAGCAACGACAGTGTAGTATAACCCTATGGGACGAGATTTAGATCAGCTACTGTAGAGCCCGAGCTCTACAGTACGGCGCGGACGCGCGGGCGTTCTATCACCACCGAATGTTGACAGCCCTGCAGTACGCGCGACCGGCACCCACTACTATAGCCGACTACAGTAGCAATACAGTCCATTAAGTACTGTGCTGTAGTATGATAGGACTTACTTGCACATTAGATACGCGAGCGGACCGACGGCGGACGGGGAAGGAAAAGCACGGGCTTGTCCAGAAACCACACCTCTGGTCAAGCTTACCCCGCTTATCGTAGAACGGGTTCCCACTAGCCCGTATCTGGTTAGGGACCGAACGGGCAGAGGGCGCGCGAGCACGCGAGCGAGCATAGATACGCCCCCGCCTGTCACCGCTGGTACATCACCCAGCGCTGCTCTGGGGCTTCGAGGCGTAGATCCGCCCGCCCGTGCGCGCGTCCCCGTCTGACCCCGCTCTACCACCAAGCTACCCGGGCCCGCTTCCCGGTTCCGTTAGCTGGGGTTGCTTCCGGTCTTCCCGCCGATCGGGTCTACGTAGAACTGTGCATACACCCCGTCGGCGTCGGGGTGATTATGCTACAGTGGTCTCCCGACCTAGAAGACTCTAAGATCGTTCCGAGAAGACAGTATTTTCCTCTGCGTCCGTACGCGTTGAGATGAGTGAGGAGTACGAAGCCTCGATCCGCTTCGCACAGGCGGACATGCGAGCGGCTGCGACACAAGTTCAATCAACCCCGTTCGGTGACGGCAACGCAGGTATTCGAGACTGCGAACCGTCGCCCGAGTCCTCCGAAGGACAAGCGGCGGCGATGTACGAACGCATCGCGGAATACATCGAGGAAGTCCGTACTTCCCTCCGAATCGACGTGGCGGATGCCGTCTACTCGCGCTGTTGAACGAACTCTGCCCCCCACGGGAGGGCCAGTTTGACCCAGTCAGCCCGTAGCTGGAGAATCTCCGAGCACTGGTCGACCAGCTGCACTCGCGACTGGTGCTCATCGAAGGCTCGAGGCTCGAGTACCCCGCAACGTATGAAGAACGTCATCCCGACAGCCCAACCTCATCCAGACGTCCTATCGCTCATGCGCTCCCCTTGTCGGAGCAACTAGTTGTATTCACGCACCTGACCGCTGAGTTGGAGTCCGCAAGGCTGCCCGGCGCGCCCTCGAGAGGGCCCGGTGGTGCCATACCTCCGACCAGTGCCGCCGCGCAAGGACAACGCCCGACTGGTGCCTTCACCAGTCGAGACGCAGGAGGAAGACGACCGACGACGAACGCAAACGTTGCGTCCGAGTCCCAAGCTCTGCCACATGCCCCTGTAAGCATGAGGCAGACGGGACGGGTACCGTATCGTGACGACCAGGACCTTGGAGGAGCCGCTCGCGGATCAAGAGACCCGATTCTCTCTTTACATCCTCGCTGGGGCAGCTACCAGCCGGTGGACCTCACCGCGCACCCCGGTCCGGTAAACGTCCGTACACTATAGCGTACGGACGTCTACCGGACTGGTATACCCGTCACCACGTCAGGCGCGTTCGTAAGATGGGAAAAGCATCGGCCGAAAGGTCAACCGGAGCCCCCCAAAAGGGCCCGGTGCCTGTAGTAGAACGCGACACGAGGTCACGTGCTAAGACAAGGGTCGTTCGTGGGGGCGTGTACTAAATAGCTACAAGGGAAATGGTTGAGGCATTCGGGCAACTGTAAACCTCGGGTGTGCTCGCGAACTACGGAAACTAGAAGCGCACAACGCGGTGCTCTCGACCCAGCGAGGCAAACACACGGCCAGCGAACCGTGCGCGCGAGCGGGGAGGCAACACGCGACGTGGCCATGAGAGCCCTAGGGCGCGAGCGAGGAGAGCGAGAGAGCTTGAACGAGAAGAAGTTAGTTAGTACTGTGCAAAACCAAGAACGAGAGTCGCGTCCTTGGTCCTTGTTTGCTTGTCCCCAAACCTACCCGGCGCAAGCGCCAACGACATTATATACTGTACTTGATCGCGGTCGAGATGTAACGGCTAGAGCTCAAAAGGTCGCGTCATAGCACACACGTGTACAAGCGCAGTATTAGGTCCACGTGTGCGCCTGTCGAAAGCGAGCAAGGCTGGTGTAAATGGGCTTGGCACTGTACGTCGGGGTACTTGAGTTATCTAGATACACGTGTACACGAGTAGCGCCAAAAAGGATACTAGAGTGGCGCGAGTTTGTACTACAGTGCCACTGTACCTCCGAACGCGCCCGACGCGCTAGAAGGGATCCCGACTGATGCCGACACCAGATGGGTCACGGGGCAGCGAAGCCCCAAGACGGACGCGAATTTCGCGTCCGAAACCCAAGCCCTGCCGCATGTAGCCAGAGACATGGGGCAGATGACACGCGTATCGTACTCGGAGGCCCAGGACCAAGGAGGAGCCGCTCGCGGATCCGGAGAACCTACGTTCCCCGTCAATCCTCGCTGGGGCGGCTACCCGCCGGTACATCTCACAGCGCACCCCGGTCCAGAAGACTTCCGTGTGCTACACGAATTCGTACACGGGCTAGCCCCTGCGACCCGGGCCCCAGTGGCTGAGGCGGTCCCACTATTGCCCGGACAACAGAAGACCGACTCTCTAACGATCGGCCCTATCGCGACGGTGGGAGGCACAACGTGCCGCGCTCGGCGCGGTTTGCCGCTGCCGGATCCCAAACCGACAGCTTGGGGATTCGAACCCCGAGGTCCCATGCGACAAGTTCGCCTGCGGCATCCCTCCACATTCGAGAAGATGAGTGGCAGGCCGACCCTGTCCTCATCACGCGAGGCTACGAACCCGTGAGAGGCTGACCTCCCACGCCAGCATCAACGAGATCGACTGGAAGCTTCGCCACTACGTTCTCGCACACGCCGAGAGCCACGAGTGGTCTGAACCGCAAGGTTGCAGAGCTGGATATCTCCCGTCGAGAAGGGGGCCGAGTGCCGTCTCGCGTCCCTCAGCTTACCGACGAAGATGCACGCCATGCGGCGACGTTCGCCTCGACGGGCGGCAGCCGGTACGTTGGTTGGCTGTGCTGGACTTACGGGCTCGCCATGTACGCGTCCCTGTTCTTGTTGTCGCAACAACGTATGTTCACGGCGTACAGGGACTACCTTTACCAGATATAGACGCCTCCAGGGAAGCGCAATCTCCTCCAGCAGTCTACGCACGAAGGCCGGGGCCTGCGCCAAGGTGACCCGAGTCGTTCGGGTGCGGGCGTCCGTTTTGCCCCTCGTGAAGTCGGGTACAGATACCCCGGAGTCGATCAAAGGGATCGACGCGACCCACGTCCAACGTTAGGCGGTATCCCGTCGAGATGGTAAAGCCGACCGGGGCCGTCCCCAGTCGCCTCAGGGGTACATAACGCGATCATATACCTCCAGGAATGGGCAGGGGATCCAACTTCCCGATTGAGTTTGGCCCAATACATTTTGATGCAAAAATTACCCTCATACTTGGTGTCAATGTGTGCTGCCAAGCCTACGTTTCCCTTGGGCAGCAAGCCTTCGACGAAGGAAGCGACGGTGGTTCCTTGTGTCACTTAAGCGCTTTCTTTTTTCAATGCGCTCATCAGCAAGGGCGGCATATCTCTGCATTGCAACTGCCGACTCAGCCCTCGCTGCGGAACCCTCACCTTGTGCTCTGCTTTTAGTTCTCCTTCTCTAGCTTTGTGCTCGTTTTTCGTCCCTTTTCTTGAGAGCTTGCAAAACAAGTTGGCTTGTCAAATGAGGTCCATTTGCAGTACTGATCCTGACGCGTCCTTCGTCCTTCACGTCTGCATCCCTCAGTAAATATCACTGGCTTTTGTTGAAAGCAAAAATAAGTTTCTCTTCAGTAACCTCGTCACCGACTTTAAAAATTCTGGAAAGCGCGTTTATATCTGTTCTGTTTCTTCCCTCGCTGCACAGCCCGCACTTAGAAAACCTCGCCTGAATTGTCTGGCGTACAAATGACTTCGAGTACGCGTTCTGAATATATGACGCAACAGTAAACGCATTGAGCGTTGAGTTCGCACGAGCAGAACGATGCAACTCTGCCTGCAAGTAGGAGTTGTAGGCCTCGAACACAGACACATCGAGTGGCTGGAGTTCATGGGATGTGTGTGCAAGAAGGGAAATATGTAGGATTCTGTTCTGTTTCATTAAGCTCAAAAACGATACTGCACATGCGCAGAATACCCATCAAAAACGAGTAGCAGCCACTTACCTCCTTGACTGTAGTTCAATGTGCCTGGCAGGCCGCGAACACAGTCCGGCGGTTAAACAAAAAGAAGAAAGACAGCAACAGAAACAACACTGCCGATGGCACGCGTTACGGAGCGTTCGAGACTCCCTTCCCCTTATGTGGGCTTGCGACCCACGGTAGCTCAGCCCCGATGGGGGGCTAAGGAAAGATGCCCGGCCGGGGAGGATATTGGTGGTAAAGACTTGTGAATACTTGAGTGTGTAGCATAAACACCCCCAGCGATAGGGGTGTATGCACAGTTCGACCGAGGCCCTTGTGGATCGGGAAGACGGGGGTGAAGCGGGACAGCGGCTAACGGCACCGGGCAGCGGGCCCGGGTAGCGTGGTAGAGCGGGAACGGGAAGGACGCCGGTACGCGCGAGCGGTTCGACGCCTCGACGCCCCGGCGCGGTACTGGGTAACGATCCAGTACCGACGGGCGGAGGCGGAGCCGGCTCGTGGGCGTACCGCTCGCGTCCTCAACCCGCGCTCGGTGCCGCTCTAAGGTAGTTAGCGAGCGCTACCTTACAATAAGCGGGAAGTCGGACCTTGACGGTCGGTCGGTGACAAGTCCGTGCTTGTCCTCCTCCACCGCCGCCGGTCCGCTCCATATTTAATATACAAAACAACCTATAACACTACAGTACCGAAGTACTGTAGTGGTCTACTGTAGCACGGATCGGACCGTAATGCAATACTGTCAGCCATCGTGGTTGACAGTACACGTGTGTGCGCGCGCTTCCGTCCCGCGCAACACACGTGTACACGTGTGTACCCTGTATCCGAGGGGTACACGTGGCCACGCGCAGTGGTACTGTAGAGCATCGGGCTCTACAGCACTAGATCCGTTGTTGATCTCATCTAACTAAAAAGCCCCAGGGGGGGTTATACTACAGAGGGCTCGGCGAGTGCGGGTTGGGCTTGTGTACGAGAATGTAACCGCGGTTCGCTGGGTTGTAAGGCCAATGCTCGACGAGCGTCCTCAGCACCTTGCGTATAATTCAAGGTCTTCGACAGGGGCTTGTTCAGCACTACCCGACGGGATCGTAACCGTGTAGCAACGCTACTACCGACGTGTTGCCCGATGGCTAAAAACACTCTCACCAGCGCGATCGGGATCGCGGTTGGTGGTACCAACTCTGTCTTATACAGTAATATCTTCGACGGAGGCGTCGTTGCAACAGCCTTCCTACGGAACTTGAAACAGTAGCAGCGCTACACAACGTGTTGCCCGATGGCTAAAACACCTACACCGGATCGGTCGCAACCAACGCCGATGGCACCAACAAATAGAAAAGGATAGAGGCGGAAATAGAAATGGATAGGGAATAGAGATAGAAATAGGAATGGTAAAGGATAAGGAAAATGAATGGGACCCCGAGCAATAGAGGATGTCGTTAGCAGCTTAGAAGTGAAGCGCGTCGCGTGAACGGAAGCGGTCTTCGGCGAAGGCGAGATCTAACTCCGGCCACTCGGGTTACCGTTACTGACTTGGTGGTCAGCGGGCTAAGGTATATATCGCCCAGCCGGAGCCACTACAGTAGCTCGCGGCGCTAGATCCTAGATCTAATCTAATGTCAGCACAATTAATACTGACTAATTAACTAAATAAAATTAATAATTAAAATAAAAACTGTACAAATATTCACACGTGTGTCCCCCAATCCCGGACTACAGTATTCACATTCCAACTTAGTTTCTTTTTCCCTCACCTCCTTGTGCAACCCCTTATTGCACTACATATCCCCTTCTGAGCGTCCTTGCGCATCTGCTTCGCTCCTTGATGTCCAGCTGCATTTTCCATCTCGACTCTTTTTTTGCTTTCCCCTGACCGGCGGTCACCATGGGCAAGGACAAGACGAACCCCACACCTCCTGTGTCGCCGAGGCGCGCGGGCGATAATGTTATCCGCCAACGCCTTGGAGTTGGCCATCCTTCCCAACCTCGGGCTTTCCGTGGTCTTCCTTCCGTTCCCCGACTTCCCCCTGACGATCCTCCTTCACAACGGATTGTCCAACCCACTCCCCAAATTACTCCTTCTCCTCGTCGCTACGCCTCCCCCGCAGAACTACACGACAAGTCCATGCGTGAGCATCCCCTCTTGTTCGCGGCTGCTCTTTGATTCTTCGATCTTGGCGTTCGCGACACCATGAGTGTCGAAAATAAATTTGCCGACGGCGCTGGTACATTACCCGGTCACCTCCCCCTCGTGGCCATCCATTCCTACGATTGGTGAGCCCGCATCGCGGTTCCTCCTTCTATTCTGCGCGGCTCCTCTCCTTACGGCCGTCGTTCAGTCTCCGTGCGGTTTGTGTCCGTCGTCTGCGATCGCCTCGAATTACCACTGACCGACGGTCTCATACCTGCCAGTTATTTTTGTGACACCTGGCAGTACCGTACGGAAGGAGAGCGATCTTACTTAGACAGCATGATCAACTGGACCGCCGGGGACCCCGTAAGAGAGGCAAATCGCCTTTGGTATAACCAACGGACTGCCACCAACGAAGCCATGTTCTGGACGCGAGCCATCATTCCGGAAAAATTCCGTCATCTCAAACGTGGGAACCTTCCCTTCTTCCAACATACTGTACGAGTGGAGCGTCGTCTCCGTTCGGAAACCGGCTACTTCGTAGCATACCACATGCTAGAGGCGCGACAAATTGCGCGAGACCATTACACAAATCTTTATCAAAAATCCCTTCCTGGTGGGGACAGTTCGAAGTGTGTCAGGGTTTTTGGGCAGAGTTTGGTCCTGTGCTCACTTATTACGGGAGGTATCTTTGCGATGCGCGGTACGGGCTTTGGGTCGTATTCCTCACCCAATGGTGTGTGAAAGTGGCAGCGACACTACTCTGGGAAACCTATGACTGCTGGCGCCTTTGGTTTCTGCCTCCCAAACTCATCGAACTCATGAAAATGCTCGATTTCACAGTCCCTCTGGGCGGTGCGGATGTTGATAGCTAAGTCGATTCGCTGCTCGAAAAATAGGGAGCGTGAACTGGGACGCGATTACGCGTCAAAATTCTTCCCGCTCCGTCACGCACCAACGCCCATCATTCTCCCCCAGACGGACTCACTGTGCAGCAGGCGACTTTGCCTGGTTCAACCCGTGGTCAGGGTCCCTGTGTTCAGCAGCGGAAGCTCAGCTGAGCCGCCGATTTGGGAATCAAATTCCCCTCCCCGTCACCGAACAGGTTATACCCACAGACCCCCGAGTCTCCAATATCTGCACAAAGCCATCACCACCTTCGTCTGCGCGTTCTTGCGTCACTCCCGCTACGCCTCCTGTAGCACCCGCGGCTCCCTCTTCCTCCACTGTCCAGCCGGCCTCACCAGCTGTGCCGTTAATCCACTTGAGGTCCCAGCTCATACATCCTCCGCCATCTCTCCCTGCACGCGCTCTCACCCCAGCGTGCCCGTTGGAGGTCAGATCTACAAGGCCAGAGGCCACTGAGAGCCTGTCTGTCCGTGCAATTCCCAAAAGCGAAGGGGAATCGACCCCTCTTCTCCTCTCTCCAAAACGTGACCTCAAGCCAGCGTCGCGTGAGGCGACTTCTCCTTCACCCAAAATTCCAAAAAACCTTGTCCTACCTCGGAGGTGTACGCTTCCCTCCTGCGGGCTCATGGCGTAGCGACGGAAGCCATCAAAGAGGCTTCGTTGGAGGACCTCAGGATCCTCGCTCGACTACTCACATCTCTTCCGGAAGGTAAATTCCTTCCTGGTCCAACTCCATGAACCCTCCATTCCTCCGCTCCTTTCCAATCCGACTTCCCACGTCCGGTCCATACCAAGAACCGATCGGTGACACTTAATTAGCTGCGTCGTAACGAACTCTGAAATAAAGTGTCCTGTGTGCCCATCTGTTGTTCTCAACATCCTCCTCATTTCCTTTCATAATTTTCCTTCTCTTTTTCCATGTCAATATTTCCTCCTCTTCATCTTCTCCATTTCGCCCTTCTCTTCCTTCGCTCGGCGTTTGTAAAACGCAACTCGTTACATGCCTGTACAGTTCATGAAAATACTGAACTGGCGGCGGACGATCCGCTAGGAAAGCTCTGTCCATTAAATTCCGGGGCGGACAGAAACCAGGGTCATTCATTTTTTGTAGTTATGACGATCTAGGCTTTACCCTTCCTGCCCTTGGAAGCGTCCCTCACGTTCGCAGATTCGTATTCGTGACGCGATTGGTCATGAAACGACAATGACGTCGCCTCTGGGCTCTTTCGAGGCGTCTTCCGTACTGTTGAATTGCCACCTAAGTTGGCAAACCTGGGGGCAGCTGTGAATCAAACGTTCGAATTTGATAAAATTTGGTCGTCTTCCGAACAATCGTCGGAGACCTCAATGTTTCCTTATTATAGCATCGGCATATCCGCTGGTTGCGCTGATGACGATTCGGTTTTATGATTGCCGGCGATGCTGCTCGTACCACGCCGAAACGGAGAATTACTGTCCCCTTATAGACGTCCATAGATGGTGGAGGAGACGATTGAGGTTCCTCATACACGTCCGTTCATACGTCTCACAATTTTTGTAGACCGCCTCTCAATGAGCTACCAGTTGGGTCATGCCCCTTTTTGGTCGCGTGCCCGACGGACATGTCTCCTCTTGACAATTTCCGACTCGAAGTCGGGGTCTCGACTGCGCAAAGATTAATGTTCAGGTTCACTGCGCTTGTGTCCCTCGTGAATCGCATGGTCGTGCGAAATCGGGGATTTGCGGTTGCTTTGACACAGCAAATGGAGAGCGTCTGGACACTTGCAACGTTTTGGGCGGACGGTCTCGAGATCGGTCATCGCATTCTCGGAGTGTAACTCCAATTTTCCCTTTTGATTCGAGTCCCTGGCGATGATCGCACCAAAAAAGTAAAACAAAGTCTTTGAATACCGTAGAGACTTGGTCCACTTATCTCCCATACACTCCTCCGGAGTGTTCAGGCATGTGCTTGGCCTTGTTGGTCACTCTCTGTCCGAAGAATGTCTCTTTCAAACATCCGTTCCGGCTTGGGGTCCAAGCCGCCGATCCCATCTTCTCGTGTCCTTGTGTGCTCGCTCCTCATTGCATTTTCTTTTCCTTGTGAGGCCCCTCAGTTTCCCTGACCTCGGGAAAGAGCAAGCTCGCTCATTCTGTTTTCCATGCGCGACGTCGTCAACGGGCACAGTGCGTCGCGCTGGTTACCTCCACATCAAGGTCCTTGATGCCTTATTACCTCATCGGTACGTCCACGAGGGGTCCCGGGCTCCATCTCCTATTTTCTACCCGTGAAAAAAAACATTCCGACGGACCTGGTGAAAACATGGTCTACTTCGTGGCGCGTCCATCTTCATAGAGAGTTCGTAACACAGTAGGTGTGCGCACATGTTACGTCTGAGAGAGGGTCTTTTCGTGTCAGGTGACGTGGTGGTTGCGATCGCGACTTTGATTGTCGCTGGTTGGTGTCGTCTCCCTCCGAGGGAGACACTGTATCTCCAACGAAGTCTCAACTTCCATGGTAAAATGCGTGAGCTTCCTGCCACATGAGGGGATCCCTTCTTCTTCTCCTTGCTTGATCCCTGTGTAACACACCTTGAAAGGGATATCTGCACGCCTCTTCGGCTTCCTGTACGCTCCCACGATCCCCAAAATGAACAAAGAGAAAGAAAAAACAAAGAGCTCGTCGAATCCTGACGACGTGGTTGAGTCTCACTTCCCTGAGAGTTCCAGCCGTCCGCTTCTTTGGGGTGGCACGTGGCTTTGGGGGCGGTACTGTGCGTACGACTTGCACTTGCCAATACTTATCCAGCATCCCTTGAGCTCGTCGCGACTCGTTTTCCTAAAAATTGATTCAAAATTCGCAGTGGTGCTTTGTGCTCCACACTGGTTACGCAACACTTGTCCGAGTGTCTCTTCTGTGAAGTACTGTACTGTTGCGCTTCAGTACACGTGTCGGAAGCTCTCTGAAAGGGCGGCAATGCCTGCGAAAGGAAATAAGCGCGGTCACGGACGAGCACCGGCCAACGGGGGAATTGCGACTGGAAGTAGGGAGCGGAGCCGCGGGGCGGACGCGAAGAGAAAGGGTGGGGACTGTGCGAAGGGGAAAAGGGGCGCAGGGGGGTCATGTGTGGGGCCAGGGGGTCGCGGGGGATGGGAGACGGAGCGCGGGAGACAGCGTTCCGAGCGCTTGAGGTGGCGAGAGGGCGCAGATTAGGTAGGATAAAAGGAACCTGCCGCAGCAGGGCGGACGAGAAAAAGGAGAAGGGCATCAAGTGAATTGGAGAGGCCGAGATCAGGTGGATTCCTGAGAAGTCGAGTGGATTCTCGACGAGCGGAGGCTTGCACCGGGTGGATTCCCGCCAACAGCCTCTGGCCAGCAAATTAAACTTGAGTTGACGGTGCCCAAGGGACCGGGCACAACATTACAAATTTGTAAGTGCAGTCAACCGAGCAACGAACGACAAACTTGCGTCGGAAATGGATTCTGGACAAAGGGCCGACATGAGTCCGGACAGAAACCACAATCCGGAACCCGAACGTTGGGGCGTTGGTGCGGACGAACGCCCATCAGTGGCAGAAGCTATCAGCCCAGTGACTCCTGTCGGACCCGCCGCAGCCGCGACACGGCAAAGCGTTCTCCGAGCTGAGCCGAATCAAACTGAAAGATTGCTTCAGGCCTTGGCCTCGGTCAAGGACGTCATGGGCAAGATACTGGAGCACTTGAGCCGAAACACAGCCGCTGTGGTACAGGTCGGAGACTCCGTGACCGACCTCAGCGTCCCGGTCGAGACATGTATGCGACTTGACAGAAGCACAGTCAAGAAGGGTGCAATTGTCGAGAAGGAACCTGATGAGGGATGTGGCTCCAACCAATCTGTTGAGTTCACACAAGCACGACAGGTTGAACAGCACAATCGAAATGTTCTGCAGCCCCATGCAGCCTTCAAGATTTACTCTAGTGCTATGGAACCAGTTCGAATTGATAAGCCCGGCGACGGCAATTTTTTGCCGCACAAAACGCGTGGAACCGGCTCTGTCATGATTTCCCAGTCATGGCCGGAGACCATCGCCGCCTTCTCCCTTGTGCTTTTTCAGGAAGCGCTTTGGCAATCTACGAATCAGTCGCTGCGGAAAAGTTGGAATCTACGGCAGAAGAGCTGTGGCAGGAACTAGGTCCGCGACTATGCAATGCAGGCCATAGAAGGGCACTCCGTCTACAGTTCGATACTGTCAGTCGGCAGGAAGGCAAGGACACGGTTAGTGATTTTGCTGGCCGTGTGCGAGCATCAGCCCTGATGCTCCCCAACACGATCTCCGATGAGATCATGCTGGATCGCTTCGTACAGTCACTACCTGCAAATATGCGCAATTTGGCATTGTCTATTCCGGGAACATTTGACGAAGTCACATCCCGTGTTTCCATGATGACGCTAGCAAGAGCATCCGAAATTAATCGGACGCGGTTCTGACATGAGCGCGTACAGCAAATTTCCGAAAGGCCGGCAGACGCGGACCGCGGGACGGCCGCTCCGATTGGTGGGCAGGTCAAGGGAGGGTCACCAGGAGACTGGATCGAGACAGCAAAATGTTACCGCTGCGGCTTCAAGGGACACCTTGCGGCAGACTGTCCTGAGAAAATTCTCCGGTCACGGAGCAAGGGAGTGCCGACTATAGGGAAAGGGAGGGCGAGCGCCTTGGGTCGCGAGGCGCAACTGCCCAACCGGAACTAGCGACTAGTGGCACGGAGGTGCCGCTAGCGGACGCGGAGCCTGTATGTGGCTGCCCTGATGATGGCCCCTGTGGTCGCCAAGATGTCGCCGTACAGGTAGATGTCGGTGAGGAAGCCGTCTGGGTTCCTCTGGATACCGGGGCACGGTCCGTGTGGGTCGACCGGAGGTGGTTCGAGGACCACGGCGGAGTATGGATGACAGATTGTTCCCGTGCTGTGACAGCAGATGGGAATGAAATGGGCGTCTGTGGAAGGGGAACGCTGCGTTTCAGACTTTGGGGAGGATTTTTTTCGGAGTCGGTACGAGTTGCATCGCGTTTGCCTTCCAAACTACTACTCGGGAGTCAATTTTGGAAAAGGCACGGCCTAATCCTCAACCTCGGTACCATGAGAGGCAAAATCAAGGCGTACGGGCGGCGGCTGGAAGAGAGAGTGTCACGGTGCCGGGAAATCCGGCTGGATCTCGAGACAGCAGGGGCGATCGAGGGTGTGGATGTGGATGACGCAATTCGGGAGTTAGATCTGTCTCATTTTCATCCAAAGACGTCTTTACAAGGGAGGCTTCGACAGATTTTATGGACACGGCGCCAGGTTTTCAAAGCCCTGAGACACATCCGCGGAGTGCAACCCACCATCACATTGATGGGAGGCGACAAGCCCGTGTGCTCCCCGGTCCGACGCAGATCTCCGAAGGAGGACGAGTTGGAGCGGACAGCAATGCAGAGGCTCCTCAAGATGGGAGTCGTGGAGCACGCGTCTTCTCCCTGGGCAGCATGTAATGTGTTCGTCCGAAAAAAGGACGGATCTACGAGAGTCACTTCTGATTTTCGAGGCCTAAACGCGGCTACAGTTGGGGATTCATACCCAATGGAGGACGTACGCTGTACTTTGGACTGGATGGGCAGCAAGCGCGTCTTCTCAACGTTTGACCTGAAGGATGGATTTTTTCAGGTTAGCCTAGCAGATATATATACCTATATACACCGCTATACGGACCTTCATCGGTCTACTTAGGTATGTACGCCTCCCGCAAGGACTCAAGAACTCACCCGCGGTGTTCCAGCGAGTGGTGAATTCCATCTTGGGAGGTCGGAAGAGCAGGGATGTCTGGGCTTTCATGGATGATATCAGTATGGGAACGCAGACGGCGCAGGAACACCTCCAGAGCTTACAATCGGTGCTTGACACGTTTCTGGCGGCAGGGGCGCGGCCAAAGTTTTCTAAGTGCGCGTTTGGGGTACAGGAAGGGGAGTTGCTCGGGCCTCGGATCGGAAGGCAGGAGATGAAGCCCTCTGACCTGCATGTGCAGGACATCCGGGACCTGCGGCAACCGCAAAATGGCGAGGACCTCATGCGATTTTTGGGGTTGGCAAACTACTTCGCAGGGTTTGTCAACCATTTGGCCGATGTCGCCGGACCCCTTTATGCGGTCCTCAGGGGTACGGGCTTCAACAAGCGCAAGCCCCCTGGAAAAAGGCTCATAATTTCGGATTGGAGCTCGCGGTGGGGCGATGCACAAACCGAGGCTTGGAGGCACACCAAGGGTGGCCTGAGCCACCCGGACTTTCTGGTCTCTCCGCGGAGAGGTGCCCCGAGGAGGCTGCTGACGGACACAAGCGGGTACGGGATTGGAGGTGTGCTCCTACAGGAGTCCGACGCAAGCAGTTGGAGACCGGTGGCCTTCACAAGCCGCAAGATGACAGACGCAGAGGTTCGGTACACGGTGACGGAGCGAGAATGTCTCGCGATTGTGCATGCGTTTAGGAAGTGGAGATGCTACCTTCACGGCGAGCCGCCTGGTTGTTGAGACGGACCATCTTTCTCTAAAGTGGTTAATGAGCCTGAAGGAGCCGAGGGGTAGGCTCGCCCGATGGATGGTCAAAGTCCAAGAATTCGAATTCTCCGTCAAGTACACCCCCGGCGCTTCGATGGTGGTACCCGACGCCCTGAGCAGGGACGCCGTGGAGAAGCCGATGTGCCAGCGATGCTTCGGGGTGATAGGGCGGTCAGTGGACGTGGAGGAGACTGCGGGGGCCATCGAAGAGCCCGGATCGGCTCAGGCCCTTGTAGGCGGAGGGTCCACAAAGGAGCTACGCGCGGCGCAAGGAAGACAGTGTGCTGAGGAACTGGAGCACTCACGGAGCGAAGAAGGGGGAAATTCGTCATCGACCGTCAAGGCCTTCTTGGCAAGAGCAGTCGTCGAAATTGTCAGATTACCATCCCCCGCTCGCTTGTCCCTTCAGTTTTGAGCTTCGCTCGTGGTTCCCGACTTTGCGGACACTATGGCGTTCGTCGTACGCAGGAGAGGATTGCCGGCCAATTTTGGTGGCCTGGCTGGAGGGAAGACGCCCAAGCGAGAGTAGGGGAACGTGTTGCATGCGCGGGCGTGAAGGCTCCGAGGCCCACACGCAACGCACCTATGCAGGTGTATCACCCTTTACGCAGATTTTCGCAAGTCGCCGTGGATGTGCAGACGGTCACACCAAGGACTTCGAGAGGGAATCTCAAGATACTCGTCCTCGTAGACACGTTCACACGCTTCGCGCGGGCGGTGGCGATTCCCGACGAGAAGGCCTAGACAATCGCAGCCGCAATAGTGGGGGAATGGGTTTCTATCTTTGGTCTGATGGAATGCCTACTTTCGGACCGGGGTCCCAATTTTATCGGGAAAGCGGTGTCAGGGATGTCGGACGCCCTGGATGTGAGAAGGGTTACGACGTCCGCTTTCCACGCGCAGACCAACGGGTGCGTTGAAAGTTTCAACCGCACACTTGCCCAGGACCTAGCGTGTTTCAAGCCTGAAGGCCAGGAAGAACGGGAGCCCTTCTGTAGGCACCGAGAGGCAAGTAGGCCCAGAAATGTTAATAATCGCATCGCCTCTGGTCGGCGGCCTCTTGCGGATGAGCAAAGTAAGAGAGATGGTAACAGGGGATGTGCGACTGCAGTAGCAGGGACGCAATAAACAAGCAAAAGAGGAGGAAGGAAGTGATGAGGAAGATGCGACCGCGGCGACGGGGCGCAGAAGGAGAAGAAAAGGAAAAGAAGAGGAGGTCTGTACCGCAGGTTAAAGAGGAGGAAGTCTGTGGTGACGCAGGGCATGAGAAAAGAGGAGGCAATTTGAAGGATGAAGGAGTACTCAGGAGGGTTTCATTTATTTTCCCAAGGGATGAGGGTGACGTTGCGAACAGCACCACTACGACGAGGTACCACCTCATGAGCTGGAGGTCGAGGGCAAATTACGGAGGCGACTCACGGAAGGATTTACCCTCCGGAAGAGATGTGAGTAGTCGAGCGAGGATCTTGAGGTCCTCCAACGAAGCCTCTTTGATGGCTTCCGCCGCAACGCCATGAGCCCGCAGGAGGGAAGCGTACACCTCCGAGGTAGGACAAAGTTTTTTGGAATTTTTGGGTGAAGGAGAAGTCGCCTCACGCGACGCTGGCTTGAGGTCACGTTTTGGAGAGAGGAGAAGAGGGGTCGATTCCCCTTCGCTTTTGGGAATTGCACGGACAGACAGGCTCTCAGTGGCCTCTGGCCTTGTAGATCTGACCTCTAACGGGCACGCTGGGGTGAGAGCGCGTGCAGGGAGAGATGGCGGAGGATGTATGAGCTGGGACCTCAAGTGGATTAACGGCACAGCTGGTGAGGCCGGCTGGACAGTGGAGGAAGAGGGAGCCGCGGGTGCTACAGGAGGCGTAGCGGGAGTGACGCAAGAACGCGGAGACGAAGGTGGTGATGGCTTTGTGCAGATATTGGAGACTCGGGGGTCTGTGGGTATAACCTGTGCGGTGACGGGGAGGGGAATTTGATTCCCAAATCGGCGGCTCAGCTGAGCTTCCGCTGCTGAACACAGGGACTCTGACCACGGGTTGAACCAGGCAAAGTCGCCTGCTGCACAGTGAGTCCGTCTGGGGGAGAATGATGGGCGTTGGTGCGTGACGGAGCGGGAAGAATTTTGACGCGTAATCGCGTCCCAGTTCACGCTCCCTATTTTTCGAGCAGCGAATCGACTTAGCTATCAACATCCGCACCGCCCAGAGGGACTGTGAAATCGAGCATTTTCATGAGTTCGATGAGTTTGGGAGGCAGAAACCGAAGGCGCCAGCAGTCATAGGTTTCCCAGAGTAGTGTCGCTGCCACTTTCACACACCATTGGGTGAGGAATACGACCCAAAGCCCGTACCGCGCATCGCAAAGATACCTCCCGTAATAAGTGAGCACAGGACCAAACTCTGCCCAAAAACCCTGACACACTTCGAACTGTCCCCACCAGGAAGGGATTTTTGATAAAGATTTGTGTAATGGTCTCGCGCAATTTGTCGCGCCTCTAGCATGTGGTATGCTACGAAGTAGCCGGTTTCCGAACGGAGACGACGCTCCACTCGTACAGTATGTTGGAAGAAGGGAAGGTTCCCACGTTTGAGATGACGGAATTTTTCCGGAATGATGGCTCGCGTCCAGAACATGGCTTCGTTGGTGGCAGTCCGTTGGTTATACCAAAGGCGATTTGCCTCTCTTACGGGGTCCCCGGCGGTCCAGTTGATCATGCTGTCTAAGTAAGATCGCTCTCCTTCCGTACGGTACTGCCAGGTGTCACAAAAATAACTGGCAGGTATGAGACCGTCGGTCAGTGGTAATTCGAGGCGATCGCAGACGACGGACACAAACCGCACGGAGACTGAACGACGGCCGTAAGGAGAGGAGCCGCGCAGAATAGAAGGAGGAACCGCGATGCGGGCTCACCAATCGTAGGAATGGATGGCCACGAGGGGGAGGTGACCGGGTAATGTACCAGCGCCGTCGGCAAATTTATTTTCGACACTCATGGTGTCGCGAACGCCAAGATCGAAGAATCAAAGAGCAGCCGCGAACAAGAGGGGATGCTCACGCATGGACTTGTCGTGTAGTTCTGCGGGGGAGGCGTAGCGACGAGGAGAAGGAGTAATTTGGGGAGTGGGTTGGACAATCCGTTGTGAAGGAGGATCGTCAGGGGGAAGTCGGGGAACGGAAGGAAGACCACCGAAAGCCCGAGGTTGGGAAGGATGGCCAACTCCAAGGCGTTGGCGGATAACATTATCGCCCGCGCGCCTCGGCGACACAGGAGGTGTGGGGTTCGTCTTGTCCTTGCCCATGGTGACCGCCGGTCAGGGGAAAGCAAAAAAAGAGTCGAGATGGAAAATGCAGCTGGACATCAAGGAGCGAAGCAGATGCGCAAGGACGCTCAGAAGGGGATATGTAGTGCAATAAGGGGTTGCACAAGGAGGTGAGGGAAAAAGAAACTAAGTTGGAATGTGAATACTGTAGTCCGGGATTGGGGGACACACGTGTGAATATTTGTACAGTTTTTATTTTAATTATTAATTTTATTTAGTTAATTAGTCAGTATTAATTGTGCTGACATTAGATTAGATCTAGGATCTAGCGCCGCGAGCTACTGTAGTGGCTCCGGCTGGGCGATATATACCTTAGCCCGCTGACCACCAAGTCAGTAACGGTAACCCGAGTGGCCGGAGTTAGATCTCGCCTTCGTCGAAGACCGCTTCCGTTCACGCGACGCGCTTCACTTCTAAGCTGCTAACGACATCCTCTATTGCTCGGGGTCCCATTCATTTTCCTTATCCTTTACCATTCCTATTTCTATCTCTATCCCCTATCCATTTCTATTTCTGCCTCTATCCTTTTCTATCTGTTTGTGCCATCGGCATTGGTGGCGACCGATCCGGTGTAGGTGTTTTAGCCATCGGGCAACACGTTGTGTAGCGCTGCTACTTTTTGATGTTCCGTAGGAAGGCTGTTGTAACGGCGCCTCCGTCCAAGGTCTAACTGTATAAGACAGAGTTAGTACCACCAACCGCGATCGCGATCGCGCTGGTGAGGGTGTTCTTAGCCTTCGGGCAACACGTCGGTAGTAGCGTTGCTACACGGTTACGATCCCGTCGGTTAGTTCTGAACAAGCTCCCGTCGAAGACCTTGAATTATACGCAAGGTGCTGAAGACGCTCGTCGAGCATTGGCCTTACAACCCAGCGAACCGCGGTTACAATCTCGTACACAAGCCCAACCCGTACTCGCCGAGCACTTAAGTCTTCACAAGTCTCTACCACCAGAATCCTCCCGAGCGGGGCATCTTTCCTTACCCCCCCGTCGGAGTTGAGGTACCATGGGCCGCAAGCCCACACAAGGGGAAAGGGAGTCTCGAACGCTCCGTAGCGGGTGCCATCAGCAGTGGTTGTTTCTGTTGTTGTTTTTCTTCTTTTTGTTTGACCGTCGGACTGTGTTTGCGGCCTGCCACGCACATTGCACTACAACGGGCAAGCTCGACCGACTTGGAAGCGTATTAATCCGCGTGCGTCTCGCAGGGACTAAGTGAAGCGACGATGAATGGATCCTTCGCGTTGCAAGAGATCCGACGCAATTCTGCAATGGGAACAAAAACTTCATTGAAGTTACATTGTACGCTCTGGCAACGAACACAGAAGGAACGGGGTCTGATATGTTGCCATGTCGTCGGATGCAGGAAGAAGACGGTGTATCCGTGTGTGGAGGACCCTCATCCCCTAATAATTGAGACACCCTCGGTTCAAATCTGACAAATACGAGAACGTGATGATTGGCATGCGCCTCGTAAGGAAAAGCAAGCTCCTCGGAGAGAACCATCGCGTGATAGAAAGTCCCACAAAATGTTGGTATGAAACCAAAACACAGTTGTGTGGCATAATTGCCAACGACTACTGTATACATTAGATTTGCTATCAGATCTAGATCTCGATGTAAGGTACGGACCTTACAGCGTGTGCGCGCGCTTATCTTACAGCGCGCGCCCGCACACGTGTACGACCCGTGTGCTGTCAGCCCGATGGCTGACAGTATTACAGTGCGGGACGACCCGCACTGGTGCAGTTGCACGGTACTGTACTATAGTATGATAACCTCGATTTGTGTATTAAATAGGAGGAAGGGCGCCGGAGGGGAGCTGACCAAGGTAGCTTGGTCACGATCCACGACGACGGCGCAACGGTCCAGCTTACTCTAATTAGCGCGACACCTTTGCGCGCCTTTTAGTTTGGGACCGGCACGGGTCGGGTTGCGCGACACGCGAGCGAGCCGGGATCGGCCTCCGCTCGTCAGCACTGGTACGTCACCCAGCGCTGCTTCGGGGCGTCGAGGCGTGGATCCGCTCGTGCGTGCGCGCGACCTACACCGACTCGCTCTACCACACTGCTACCGGGCCCGTGCTCGGTTCCGTGAGCAGAAGGAATCCCCCGTCTTCCGCCGATCAAGGGTCACCGTCGGACTGTTAGCTACACCCCTCCGCCGCTGGGGGTGTTTATGCTACAGTGGTCTCCGGACCTAGAATACCCTCGCAGATCAACACGAGAAGATCGTCGCTGTCCTCCGCGTCCGAACGCCTCGTACGAACGTTCCATCCGCTCCGAAGCGGCAGACCTGAGTCCGGCCGCTATGCAAACTACATCTGCCACGTCGGGCGACGGCGACGCAGGTCCTCGAGACCGCGAACCGTCGCCCGGGTCCTCCGAAGAACAAGCGTCGGCGATGTTTGAACGGATAGCAGAATACATCGAAGAAGGACGTACTTCTCTCCGTATAGACGTATCGGACGCCGTGTACTCTCGTTCTATGGCCGAACTCCGCTCACTGCGTGAAGAGAGGTTCGACCGGGTCAGCCAATCGTTAGAGAATCTCCGAGCACTAACCGACGAGTTGCACTCGCGACTAGTACTCGTCGAAGACTCACGCCTCGTTTCGCCTGGACCGTCCGGGCAAGGTCGTCCCGAGAGGCCGACCTCTACAAGACGACCTGACGAGCGACCGTCCCCGTCGGCGGAACAGTTGGGTGCGTTCGCGCACCTCTCCGCCGAGCTCAACGCCACGCGTCGGCGTGCCCGTGACATGGAACGTACCATGGCCCCCCGAGAGGTCCCGGTGGTACCGTACCTCCGGGTGCAGCCGCGTCACAAGGATGGCGTCCGACTGGGGCCTACCCCAGTCGCGACGCAGGAGAAAGACGACCTCCAGTGGACGCCAACGTGGCGTCCGAGACCCACGCTCTGTCACCTGCCGCCGGAAGCAGGTGGCAGAGCGGACAAGCGCCGTATCGAGACGACCCCGACCTTGGAGAAGCCGCCCGCGGATGCAGAGAACTCGTGTTCTCCGTGGATCCTCGCTGGGGCGGCTACCCGCTGGAGGATTACGCCCAGCATCCAGGTCCGGTAGACGTCCGTACGCTACCTGTCACTCCCTTCGGCACGCTAGGCCCCGCCGAACCCGGACTCGAGCCGGTACATACGATGATCCAAAAGTTCAGAGCCGTCGCTGACTATCGTCTGTACCGCTTGGATAACACCTCGAGGTTCGTTATCCCGGGTGATACGGGACGGATCGCGAAGGACGTTAAACGCTGCCGTGGGATTCGTCCCACGATGAGGAACTTTGACGGCACGGACCCGATCCAGCTCCTACCGTTCCCGAATAACCTTCAAATCGCAACACCTCACCGAAGGTGTTGCAGTACGAGTTCTCGCGCACTTCTTAGAGCGCAACGCGGAGCGCCTGTATACGAGTTATACAATGTGCGGCCTCCGTGCCAGACAGCGACACGACGACGTGAGCAGGCCGGGGCTCGTGAACCAGTTCCTCAAACGCTACCTAACCGACGACGTGTTAGGAGAAGCGTACGACGCTGTCGCGACGGCGCGACAGCAATACCACGAAGCGGAGAGCACGTTTGCGGACCGGCTCGAAACCGCCGCGTTCCGGTGCACGGAAGTGTTCTCCAAACAGTCCCTCGCGCACTACTTCGTGCGGGACTTGCACCTGCGACCCGTGCAGCAGTTTTCGAAACCGTACAGCGGGTGCCGAGCCGCCAGAAGACCGATCTTCCAACGATCCGCCGTATCGCAACGAAAGAAGGGACCACGTACCGTGCTCGGCGCGGTTTACCCCTGCCGGATACGAAACCGGCAGGGAGAGCTGGCAGAACTGCGAAGTCCGCTGCAAAAAGTTCGCCCTCCTCTACCCTCCATGTCGGGGAGGATGAGTGGCAGGCTGACCCTGTCCTCATTACGCAAGGGGCATTGCCGGTGGGAGGCCGACCTCCCTCACCGATGTCGACCGGAACGACATCGAGTTACGCGACCGCGTTTGCCGCTACTCCAAGAGGAGCAAGGGGTACGGACCCCTGGGTCACAGAAATCGACATCTCGGACCGAGCTGCAGGACGCGAGGCCCCTCACGTGCCCCTCCTCACCGATGAGGAGGCGTGCCACGTGGCGACCTTCGCCTCCACGAATGGCAGCGCATATGTGTGCTGGCTATACCGTACGTACGGACACGCCATGTACGCCTGCCTGTTCCTGTCGCCGGAACAACGTATGCTCACAGCGTACAGGAACTACCGCTACCAAATGGAGACATGGCCCGGCGCGCGCAATCATTTCCGGCAATCGGTTGGCGAGGGCCGACCGCCGCGTCAAGGTTTCCCGAATCGATCTGGAAGGGGCGCACGCTTGGCGCCTCGTAGTAGCGGGTATCGTTGTAACGAACTCGACAGTCGAGATTGACCCGATTACCGCCAGACAGATACAAGGTATCCCCGTCAAGGAGGGTGAGGGGACCAAGATCGTTCTCGCCTACCCCAACAGGTACAGAACGCGATCATGTACCCGCAAGATTGGGTAGAGGATCCGTACCTTCTACCTGAGGAGGGTCACGAAGGAGAACCGATTCTCCCTGTCCCTCAGATCCTGCGACGTCCGATCGTCGTAGCTCAAGGTCAAGAAGTACCTGAGTACTTCGCCAATGACGCACGGCCGCAGTGGGGAAATCGTCCCGACCCACGCAGCCAAGGACCCGACGAAGGCCTGGCTATGGATAGCCAGGAAGTTAGCTCCGATATCTAGAAGGCGTAGCTCAGCGTCTGCGCGGTCATGACGCGCCTCCATCGTGGAGATTTTAGCACGCAGAACCATGAGAGTATCTTCAATATGAAGTATACGTTCGCAAACCAGGGCGACCACTGTACCCTCGACGTCGGCTATCTTCGTAACGACTGGGGTACGCGCCCCGCTGCTCGCGCTGGGCTTCTCCATTATCGGAGTTGGTTGGTCCTGATCTGGCGCTGCATCCACAGCCACCGCTGGGAGCGGATCGGTAGTTCTTCGGGTATCTCGCCCATCTTGGCGCGGCGCTCGATCGCTCTGCGTACTGCACGCGGCTCGAGTCTTGACGCTAGGAAGGCGGGTTTTCGTGAATTGTTCATCGTGTGTCCACTCCTTCTAGGTCCGGAGACCAAAATGTAGTGCAGTGCACCTCCACACCGCCAACGCGGGCGTAAATCTCGCTGTAGAAAGCGCGACGCAAGGCACAGTCACCAACAGGGTGTTCGAGTCCCTGTGTCCGGGTAACTCAGGGGAGTCGACGCGGTACCGCGTGTAGATCGCGGTGTGCGTGGAGGGGTGCACTCTAGCGGGAGTGCGCTAGAAGAAGTAAACAACAAGAAAAAGAAAGAAGAACGAAGAAGAAAGATAGCGTAGAAATGTAGAAAATAGGGCAAAAAGCAAACGAAAAACAAGAAAACGGATGACGACGAAGGGTGCAGGTACCAGACTTAGCCACCTAGATAGGATCCGTAGAGGATCCTACCAGAGATGGGGTCGGATCACCTCTTGCCTCTTTACTGTAGCGCCTTCCGACATCCGACTTATATACGCCGAGCGCCGTCGTCGGCGTCGGTTACTAAATGGGTAATTCATAATTAATTATCACCATTAAATTCCCACTTAGCATTACACGCTAATTAGCGTAGAAACTCGTGGGCACCACGTATGTATACGTGTCATACGAATATCATACACGTGTGTCCACGTATGGTACACGTGCGGGCACGTGTGGTACATGTGGGGGTACCTTCCCAAGTGTGCGCGCACAGTACACGTGTGGTATCATCCAAAGTGTACGCGTGCACTTTGGGTGAGCACACGTGTGACACAAGTGTCGAAGGCGGAGAGCGCGGCCCCACGACGGCGGTGACCAGGCGTACAGTACAGAGTCACTGCACTACACACTTCTTAGCAGACCCGTACAGTCATGTTCCTGAAGGCGTTTCAGAACTATTTCCAAATGTTTGAGATGGCTCTCCTCATCTTTGCTGAAGATCAAAACATATTCATGTAAACAACCAGAAAAAAATCGATACAGTCATAAAAGAAACGATTCATCAATGACTGAAAGGTTGCTGGTGCATTGCATAATCCCATTTTGTTACGAGATATTCAAACTGACCGTACTTAGTATTAAAGGCAGTTTTCTCGATATTGTCAAGGCGGACTCTAATCTGGTGGATTCCAGTTTTGAGGTCGAGCTTTGAGAAAACCGTTGCTCCTCCAAGTCGATCAAACATCTCATCGGATGTCGGGAGTGGAGCATTGTTTGATTTAATTATACGTTTTTTGAGCTCTGTAATCAACAAAACCTCTCAACGGCTTGTCCTTCTCCTTCACGAAGAACAAAGGAGCACAAATTGGAGATGTACTTGGTCTGATCTTCCCCTCCTTCAGCAAATCCTGAACATACTCCTTACAAGCCACCAATTCAGCCGGAGATAATTGGAACAGTGGCCTATGGGGTGGTTTTGCTCCATCCTCAATCTCAATTTTATGATCCACTGCTCTCTCAGGTGGTAGCCCTTTGGGTAATTCATTTTTTGAAAATAGCACGGTACTGCTGCAAAAGAGCATCAAGCTTTGGATTGTAATTCCTCTTGCCATCATATACGTTAAACGTATTCACTTGAAGAGCCTGGAATACTTGAAAATCATTCGACTTGCTCCTCGTCCAAAGCAACCGTCGAAACTTGTTAACACTGAGGTTCGTCACTTGCATCCTTGACACCCTTTCATTGCCATAGAAATCAAAAGGCATTTCATCACCGCCGACTTGCATGCACTACCCGTTGAACGTAATCAATTCTTGGGTTGTGGGCGACATGCCGGGGCATTCCGAGTAGAACGTCATATCTTCTGTTGGCTACTACCCAGTTACATGTGTAGACATAGGTTCCCAACTTCAACGTTCCACTAATGATGAATTCCTCATATTCCTCGGATTTGTCTTTCTGGGAGTGATTTACACAAGACCATACCTTTGCAATTTTGCATAACTTCCTGTTAGTCCTCAAAACATTCCGTCGATACTACGCTGGTGTTACATCCGTCGTCCTTAAGTACTTTAACTGCTTTTCCATGCAGCCAACCATTTAGTACAATCAATGGCTGTACTGGTATAGATTCATCAGTGGGGATGTATTCCTCATGACTTAGCTTTGTATTCGACTCTGGCCTTTCTGCTGAAACCGATAATTCTCCGCATTTCAGGGACTTTACCTCACTCTTCAGACGGCTCACTTCAGACAACAAACTCTTCAATACACTCGACCCAGGTCCATCCTGAGTGTAATTCACAGTATAAGTTTTGCATGGACCTACTCGTTTCCCGAGTCAGAGTCCGTTGCCACCTGAGCATTATTCCGAGTGCCTTTCTTCGCAGTACATCTTTTGCTGACGTCCTGATGCTTCCATTCTACAGCCTGGCTTGTGGCAAGTAAAACATGCATTATTTTGGAGGTATCGCTTCTGCTGCTCACTGTTTCTGAATTCGTTTCCTCTGTCGTGCTGTTGGCGTTTTTCAATGCTCCCTATCTCCATCGGCTAATATGAAGATGTGCTAAAACCACGCGATTGTCCTCCCCAAGAATTGAACATTCCAGCACCAATCAATGCACTATCAACGCTGAGATAACTCGAGCGGCTTGGTCGAAAGAAGTTCGATTCGACTTGAGAACTTGCAGTTTGACCTGTGGCTTCAGACCAGAGCAAAACTTGTCGAGCTTCTCATCTTCAGTGATCCCAGGGATAGGTAGTACTCTATATGGAATCTCTATCAAGTACGCAGTGATAGAAGTTCGTTGAGTCAACCTACGAAGCTTATCCCTTGCTCCACGAAAGCTGTCTTATGGTACGAATTCAGTCCGCAGAGCAGTTTCAAACTCTCCCTGGGTATCTGGAACTTCAATACACTGCGCCTTGACGTACCAACAGCTATCTGCAGTGTACTTCAAGAATGTAGAAGAAAAGCCGACCTTAGTTGAATCATCGAAGGTGACATCAAGGTTGCTAATCTGGATGATATGTAGATACTGTTTGACTTGGTACAAAAACGTTTCAACAGCAAGTTGATCACATTTACCATCAAGGAATTTCGCCTTATTCGGCCTTATCGTAGCCATCGTATTACAATATCTTCTACTAATTGATTTCCAATTTCTTCTCTAGATCAGAGATTTGTCTCTCGTCGACGGGTCCCGTACCCGAGAAGGAGGCGCTTTCTGAAAACTATTTCCACAGCCCACACTACGAGGGCGTTGGTAAACACTAATCTGTTCGGGATATCACCACCAATCTACCGAATGTAGACCGCAACGATTTCCTTACCATATAAGAAGGGCAGACGAGTCGAACGATGCTTCTCCCCTACCGGCTTCTCGAGATACTAAAGGATACTACTCCGTGAATCCTACCTGATTAAACTCAAAGTCTCGTCACTCGAGCCCTTGTCTCAGTCGCTCGACCTACCTAACAGGAAATAGTCGAGAGGATTATATGTGGACTCGACGGGTTACTCGGCGGAGAAACAGTTTCGTCACTCTTGCGGAGATGAGACTGTCGCGGCGGCGGCTCCCGCGGCAGAGGGATCAACAGTGCCACCAGACGGGACGTGGGGAGGAGGGGTAATAACACGACGTTCGTCGGGAGCGCGTCATGAACAAGCAGACACGCCCGAGATGGAAGCAGTGGAAGAGGGGCAGTCACAAGGACAAAAGGGGGACTATCAAGGGAACAGAGCAACGATACCCCTTAGCAAAGAGAAATCCCGCGACGATAGCTACCAGGAGACGCGACCGCGGACGGTCACTCTTAACAGGGGGGCCGTGTAGTGTAACTGCAGAATAATTAGATTTAGAATTACTAGAATTAGATCTAACGCTGTAAGGTACCACCTTTACAGCGTGCGAGCGTGCATATCTTACAGCGCGCACGACCGCACACGAGTAGGGTAGTTGTGCTGGCAGCCACGTTTACTGACAGCGTTGCAGTACGGCACGACCCGCGCCGGCTACAGTAGTACGGTACGCTACAGTAGCTCGGAGATGTAGCATAGTATGATACCTCTACCTTGTACATTAAATACTAAGAGGGCCCGACGGCGGGGAACGGTGAGAAGTATGCTTTGGGCACCTCTACTGTCCTGAGAAATGTCCAAATATATGATATTTGGAAATTTGGCTTGGCATTTTGTGGCATTCTTGATCGCCAAATATGCAGAATTGAACGCGAAATATGCAAATGTGTAGTGCACTGACACACCTCATTTTTCGCTCAGGACACCTGTCCCCGGCCAGCACGACTCTTTCTCGGGTGCCCACGTGTACACGTCGCCACGCGTAACCGGGCCTCAAGGCCCCCGCGTACAAGTGTCAATCCCCACGTGCAATGGGTGTCATACCTCCCAACGAGGAGGGTTTTCTCCGGCCACCGCCGCCGTTTAATTTAGTATTTCTAGTTTAATTAATTACAGCTCCGACGTCGGCTAGTATATAGCTAGTATATAGCCGACGTCCGACCCTAAGTAAAACCTCACGAAGCCTTGGGTCTACAACCTGAGTTTCTGGAATCAGAGTCGTAGCCTCGCGCTGGTCCCCGTCCCACGACGGTACCACGCGAGCTATCTACGTCCCCGATTCCCACCTACCTCTACTGCGCGCGCGCACTGCTTCTCTGCTGTAGCGTGCGCGCCCGCCTGTCCTTACCGCTCCGCGCCTCCTGGGCGTGTCCTAATCTCCCCGTTTTCCTTTTAATTCCCACTGGGCATCGCGCCCGGCCCCGTACCGGTCCCTTACGGGCGGTCTCCCGACAACCCACCAACGTGCCCCCCGATCGCGCGCGCTCTGCAAGAGGGGAACCCAACTCTCCCCTCTCAGTGCACGACAAAATGGAGCTCTATCCAATGCGGAACATGGAGCTGACATTGGAAATTCAACATTATACGGCCAATCAACTACGCAAAAGTTTTCAAGTGTATCGCACGAGTCCAACTTCCCGCCAAATCCAAGACCCGACCTTTGTCCTTGACAACAATTCTTTTAGCGTCACCGTCTCTATGGAACTCAACCACATCTCTCCTCCCTTGTCGTCGTCAAAATAGCGTCGAAGATGTGTACAGTACCATAAGCAGAATCTGCATCCATTGTGCAAAACTGTTGGTGGCCATGCGAAGCACACGCAGGACGCTGGCTGCCCTCCTACTGCCTCGCACCAATAGGCCCAAGGGAAGCTCGTTGTCATGAGGACTTTGTCCTAATCCGGACCTGATGGGAGCGCGAAGCGGCTGAACCCGAAACAGCAGTGCATCATTTAACATTTGGTCATTAACCATGCGTCGCTTTGTTGTTACAATAAATGTCCATATAGAAAATATAACATACAAGTTTTGCTTTTGCCAGTAGGGGTGCTCTTAGGAAAGAACAATTTGATATCCCTCCATTTTGATGCACCACTATTATTTGCCGCCTTTATACACAAAGGAGGCGAGGAACAGTTCAAATATATAGAATTTGAGAGCCAGAGTACCTATGAAGAGTAGTAGATTTCTGCTCACTCGACCATGCCATTGTGTACATTATTCTTAAACATTTGCATCGTTGAGGCGTGAGTATAAAAAGAATTTTGACTTGCTAAAGCAATTGAAGTTTAAGGAAAATTGGCAAACGTTTGTGCGTTTGGTTCTTGTGATAGACTTGTTTAATTCAGATTATTCGGCCTGAAGCTTTAAAGAAATGAAGGAGATGTATGTAGAGGCCTAGAAAAACAATGTAGGATGCGGCTGGCGCCGTTTGGCAAGGGGACGCAAGGAAATTCTGAGATTATTCTCCCGTTTAGCAACTGCTTTTTGCGTGTAATCTCACTGCCTACCTTCGGTCACGGTAGCGGTACTGGATTTACCGGTAGAAAATTGTGTCGAGTACGACAACAGAAGGGTTTCAGATCAAACTCACAACTTTACTAAAAATTTTCTTAGCGCAAATTCGTCTACAATTTTTCACGACAAAAAATTTCGACACAGACTTCTGCACCGATCATGAGAAAATTTTATACGACGATTGCAGAATTCTCTCAAGGAGTTAACTCTGAACTACCATTTATTTATTGCAGAAATGACTTCTTCAACATATATGCCTGTTGGAGAAGTCATTTCGAGCTCATATCGCAAAGCTTCGCGGGGTTGCGAACCGGTTAAGCCGGGAAAGATAGGTTTAATAAAAATAAATGATCAAAACAAACCAAGTCGAACAGTATGGTGTTGCTTAGAGCTTCAGTAGGACATGGGAATGACTAATTACCAGAAAGTGGTTGAAAACATGATCGGAATATTAATAGCATAGGTTGCCAAAACATATTTTAAACCCCACGAGAAGACGTTGAGGACATATAAAATTTCTGTCATGAGGTCATTAGAAGTCTAGAATAGCTAAAGGCAACGCTTTGAGCCAAGAAAGGGTGCATCATTCCGAAGAGCAGAGACGTATACTTGCAATTCTTTCGTTCCTTCGCCATTGCAGCTGTTTTGCCTATGAAACATATACTGAATGCTTCCTTCAGGTTTAGTCACAGAGGGCCCGTGGAAGGGTTGAAGGGAGTTGTAATGGTTGAAAGGCCAGCACAGTACGTCTGTCTTTCTAATTATACTTTGTATAGTCATAATGTGAATGTCCTTCACGATGGAATCACTCTTCCATTCTCTAAAAGGATGGCGTAGATCTTCACTGGAATTTGTATGCCATACCTGAAAGACTTGTTAAATGAAGAGTAGAGGATCTAGTAATATTGAAGAGTATGGTTGGGGATATTGAAAAAAGACACAAACGATTATATAGAGCTTAGTTATAGACTGAATGGATAGTTTATTGTAGTCTAGCATGCACTTTATTGTTCTAAGTTTCACCTACGATTTCTATAAAAGACGCGGAGTTCGAACGGGGAAGGAAAATGAGGCAGGCACAACTATTTACTAACCCTGAGAGCCACCAAACCTGCAACTCCAAGTGTCTCCAACTTAAGAACTGCTGTGCAAAAACGACTCAAAAATAGTAAGTCACCCTGTTCACTTTATTAACCTTGCACACCGCAGAAAACCTGAACAACGCGGAGGGACTCATTTTTGAAATGGAGCTGCTTACAAAAAAAGGGAAGGCGTACAGGAAATGGGGAGCAGCAGCGAGAAGTGTTTTTCACTATCAAGGGCGCAATTTTTCTATCTTATAGTGTTTATCGTGGGTCAACTGTAAATGTTAGGTATTTCTAGCGAAAAGGAGGGATGTTGCCTGTTTGAAATTTGACTCGCAGTTGCAGATTTGATGCAAAACTTTTCCTTTCATCTGCATTGATGTTTTAGTTGCAGATTTGATTCACCTTTCTACCGACATTTCCCAGACCCCACATGAGTTCGAGCAACTGCTATATTCGAGGCACCCTATGCAGTTACTCTATTGATTGCTGGTACCAGGCGGTTTTGGAGTTAATGTGGACAAGAACCTTAGCACATAGAACCAATGACTCTTGCTCATTTGATCCCGATTGAAGACTGACTTGACGGAGTATATGCCTGCATCGAGATTTCTTGTATCTACGACGACAGGGCGTAGTGCAGTCTCTGCAATGGACGCGTCACTTCAGTGTAATTTCATCTGTGGCTCTGGGTGGGTATAATTTTTAGGCAGTGTTAGGAAGGACTTGAGTCGAAAACTAAACTGACACTGCATTTTCTTCATGAACTCGAGCATATGGTATTGTATAATATGCTTTAATGTCTCATGCACGCCCATAGACCCTTGAAGAAACCATTACACCACACACGTATCTTTTCAACACATATGAGACTGCTCGAGACTGTGAGACTCATGCATGAGATTGGGGTTGGGCTCAAATAATTATTGAGCTTTTTCAGTCTGCCTTTCTACGGTTCGCGCGGCTCTGGTGTGCAGATCTAAGATGCGAACTGCACTGTTTCTAGGTTCTTGCTGCAACATGTGCATACCGCATTCTCGGCCTATATTCCTTTCGACCATTTCCGTGCCTAACGGGACGCACGACTCGGAACCACACATGCACTGTCACCGCATGTTTGCCACCTCTTTTAAAGGTTTCCTCAAACATTCGGGGACGTGTTATGTCAGCAATTTATTCCTTCTGCACAGTTCAAAGAATATTTTGGTTTAGCATTTTTTGTTTTCGTCAAACAGGACAGGTCGAGTGAGTTCTTTGCATTCGGACGCAGATATGTTATCTGGGCACATGCCTGATGTTCTATTTCTGGATTATGAATCCTGTGACCGCACGGTCGCTTTTTCTGCGATCAGGGACTACGGTCTATTAGTCGAAAAAAGCCAGACAGAAGGTATCCAGTGCAGTATCGTTTTGCGTTTGTTCTATTTTTTGCTGTGATTTAAAAATGGATCGACGCACTATGCGGCCCAATAATTTATGATCAGATAGTATGGCTCGAGGTCGATGTGACGGCAGTGCAAATGTTAGTGAGACTAAGAGAGGACTATCACGCTGAAAAAGTAAAAGGCAAGATAACATTGATAGACGTCAAGGACTCAAGTATTGAACGAGAGATCCGGGGCTTACAATTCGAATAGAATCTGTGGAGGCGAAGCAGTGCAATCCGAAGGTAAATCATCTGCGGCCCGCCAGATATTGAATTCTCGATTTCGTGGCCTCACCTGCTGTCTTTCAATAAATGCTTTGTAGACCAACTCTATGCACGGCACATCTATGCTGTTGTACTCTATATCGAAAAAAAGCATATCAATTGCCCTATGTGCAGACTTGGATTGCATTCGATCCTTCCTGCAGGACCAGAATAAGGACAAAGGTAATAATAGCATCCTATGGCGTTTTGTCTTCCCGAAGATTGACGTCTACATTTAAGAGAATACAGTTTAGGATGCATTTCCATCAATCATGAGAGGGGTTTCAGTAGCAACATGTGTGTGCTCCTAATGCTGCAGACACTTCTAGGTCTTTTTTATTTGCACGAGCAACTTGGCGAATGGTACGGAGGAAGGCGGTACAATCAGGAATAGAAAGCACCCTTCGAAGCGTAAAGTTACGCTGCGCTTCTCGTGCGCTTCTCAAGATAGGGTCCGAGGAGGTCCGCACATAGCAAACAGCGAGGGAGGCAGTAACTCACGATTAATTGACACATAGAAGGGTAAACAAATACCAGTCTCAGCTTTCAAAAATAGGAGGTACGGTGCAACACTAACGAAGTGGGTGGATTGGTCCCTCAGTGAGTGGTGACATGGTCGATACATTCCATGTATTTTCCAATATTGTCAGGCACACTACTTGCAACCCATTTTCTGAGGTAACCGGTCCGTTCTCGAAAGGCCGAAACGTCAGGCGTCAGTTCATGTAGGGAGGAAAGTGGCAGTCTGTATGTGCACCACCCTCGAAAAAAGGAAGGATACAGCCTCAGAAGTGTCATAGTTATGAGGTCCAGGAGGAGGAGGACGAGGGGAGGGGGACCACGGACGGGAGCTGGACACACGGTGCAGCTTGCATGAGGAGTGAGCGGCACTGGTCTCATTTGGTGCTTGTCACGAAAGCGACGGTTGTATGTGGCGCCATGGCAAGCGAGCAAGGGCAATAGGGTCTGGACAGGTTCCGTGAATCTCATGAGCCGTGATTGGCGCTGCGGAGAGAAGCGGCCAGAGTCACATAACGTGTGTGGCCACGCGACGTGTGGCAGCGCAGTCGGTGGAACAGATGCAGGTGAGATGGAAGACTTAGCAGACAGCTCCATGCTTGAAATAATATTTCTGCTATGTGCGCAGATGGTAGGGGTATCAATATGTAGAGTTTGTCGGTAACTACGAGATAAAAGATAGAGGGCGTGACATGTGCGAGTGGAGGGTGAAGATGAGGGTTGAGTTACAGATTAGTTTATTAGGAAGATACCGTAGACGCTCTTCCTTTAAAAGAGCGACGTGTCTGAAACAGCGCTCGGGATGCGGATGCATGTGAAGAGGAGTGCGTCGACGACGGCTCCCCATTCAGATATTGCAGGAGCGAGTGTGAGGATAGTACCATTTCAGTGGCGATTGGATGCATTATGCAACAAGGTTGAAACGTGTTCGCACTGGGAGCGGCAACTTGTTTTCGGGTCATGGATGAGGATAAGAAAAACTGGAGGATAAGGGCCATGTGAATTGGTGGTTATTACGAAGGGAAGAGATTGCGAGAGAACGGTTTAGGTCTAGCTTTTTCCCGTGAGCTCCCGGACAAGGCTATGGCGCCATTAAATTACATACAGTACGCAACAGTATTTGTACAAAAAGAACCAGGTGGCGTCGCAGCAGCTGCCCTTCGCAGTCACGGGACTTCTCCCTCAAGGGGAACCAAACTGCCAACACTGGTGGGCAGTCTGCGAGCATGTGAAGCCAGGTACTGTGGCTTGGAGACGGACATAGCACAAGACGAATTGCTTATGCCTTACACCTTGCTTCATTTTCCTTTCCTGCTATGAGTAAGCCAAGCCCATCACCCTCTCTGAACTTTAACGGTTTGCATCAGGCTCTCCACGATCCCCATTTCATCCTTGCTGCACCGAACAACTTGCATCTTCTGGCAAACATTGATCTCAAGAGTTCATCGCACGTGCGGCCTTGAGCTGTATGCCTCTTGCTTATACTGTACCAGCGGACTATACACGTGTGTACATCATACACGAATCAATATGCACACGTGTACGTAGTTCGCTTCCGTCGTGGCCACGGTGTCCAGTGTTCAATCTGGACACGTGGATTGAAACGTGTACATGTGTACAGTTGAGCTTGACATCACCGGGAACTCTTCGTTAGGAACGGCCCTCAGGGCCGTTCCTAACGAAATGCTTTTACTCATCACTCATTACTCATTGGTTGAAAAAATTATTGGAAATGCTTTTACTCCCGTTCAACCAATCCATTCATGCCAAGTTTCAGGGTGCTCGGGTGCTGGCACGGCGAACTCTTCGTTAGGCACGGCCCTCAATTCTTCAACTTGCGCAACCAACTCCCCAGTGGCACTGGAAGCTGATGCCGATAGCATTGAAGCTCATCGCTGTGAAGTGAATTGCACCCGCAGCCTGAAACTTAAACTGTTTGAGGCAAACTTCGCATGACGTCCGTTCCAACCCCACTTCTCTCAATGGATAAAGTCTGCAACGCTTGCGAACCCTTCCTTCCCGGACTCACCAAGAGTCTGTCCTCCTTCCTTTCCAGTCTCGAAAGCAACCTCGCAATCTTACTAACGGCCTCCGCAACCAACCTCCACGGCCTCAGCCTTTATCTCTCTTCCGCTCCATTCTCCTCCAACCTCAACTCCTTCTCCACTCGATTTAACCTATGGTATACAACCTTAGGCGATCATCTATTCATTCCCCTCGCCATCTTCTTCTCCTTCCTCGTCGCCGTCTCCCTCTTTCTCCTTTTCACGTTCCTCGCCCACCTTTACGTCGGTGTCGATCCAATCCTTGTCGAATTCCCCCTTCCTTCACCTTCGTACGACCCCTACGCCGACGAGCAAAGCAATTCCTTCAGCGACCCAGACGTCTGTCCGCAGCTCGTCGCAGAATCATCCGACCAAACTCTCCATGCCGTAAACCCCTCCACCGGCGAGACCCTGGGCTATGTCCCCGTCCACTCCACAGAAGCTGTCGATGAAGCCGTGTCTCGTGCCCGGGAAGTCCAGCCCATCTGGGCCGCCACCACTTTCGCCCAACGCCGATCTGTCATGCGCGTCCTGCTCAACCACATCCTCCATGAGCAGAAGCGCCTTTGTGAAATCAGCCGAAGAGACAGTGGCAAAACCTTGCTCGACGCCTCCCTCGGCGAGATCATCCCCACCATGGAAAAGCTGCGCTGGGTCATCGCCGAAGGCGAAAACGCTCTCGTTCCCGATCGCCGCACAGTGGGTCCGATGACCATTCACAAGAAGGCCACTGTAGAGTATATGCCGCTGGGCGTTATCGCCGCGATCGCGCCGTGGAATTATCCGCTGCATAACCTTATGAACCCTGTTATCGCCTCGCTGTTCGCGGGTAACGCAGTCGTGGTCAAGCCTTCCGAGCACACCAGCTGGTCCTCGCTCTACTTTGCCCGCCTCGTCCGCAGAGCGCTTGCGTTATGCGGGCATTCGCCAGAGCTCATGCAGCTTGTCGTTGGCGATGGCGTCGTCGGTCAAGCGCTGGTTAACGCTGATATTGACAAACTGTTCTTCACGGGTAGTACAATCATTGGGCGTAAGGTTGCGCTAGCAGCAGCAAAGAGGCTGCTTCCTGTCGTGCTTGAGCTCGGTGGCAAGGATCCCTTCATCGTGTGTGATGACGCCAATGTCAAACACGCAGCCACTATTTGCTTGCGTGGCGTGTTTCAGAACGCTGGGCAGAATTGCATCGCGGTTGAAAGGGTTTTTGTGCATGAGGTGGTAATGGACGAATTTGCGGGTCATGTAGTGGCGGGCGCGAAGGCTATCCGACTGGGGGTAGATATGGGTGCGATGACAATGGGGGAGAGTGCGCTGGCACATGTAAAGGACCTTGTGGATGATGCTGTCAAGCAGGGCGCGGAGTTGTTGGTGGGGGGCAAGGCAGCGAAGGTCAATGGGAAGGGATCTTTCTTTGAGGCGACGGTACTAAAGGGAGTAACGCCGAGGATGCGCATTGCGAAAGAGGAGGTATTTGGCCCGGTCGTGTCCTTGATCGCATGGAGCAATGATAACGTGTTGGTGAAGATGGTCAACTCTTGCCCGTTCGGGTTGGGTTCTTCTGTCTACTCTGAAGACAGTGGTCGTGCCGACACTATCCTAAGTGCCATTCGGGTGGGAATGGGGAATGTGAATGATTTTGCTACGAACTATTTGTGCCAGAGTATGCCGTTCGGTGGGACAAAGGAATCCGGTTCGGATAAGTTTGCAGGAATCGAAGGTCTGCGAGGTTGCTGCATCGCCAAAGCTGTGACTAGAGATCGCTTCCCAGGCGTGAAGACGACTTTACCAAAAGCTTTTCAATATCCTACAAGACCAAATGCCTTCGAAATTTCGGCAGAGATAACTGACCTTGTATACGGGAAGGGTATTTTGGTGAAATTTGATAACGTGAGGAACTTGCTAGGTATGACTATTCGTCGCGGATGGCGACCACGGACGACGGCCAGCGGTTGACGTCTGAAAGGACGAGTGACGGGGTTAAATCTGAAATATCCGCCTATTGAAGAGGTAAAAACAGTAACTATTCAACAGACTATTTGGTTGTGGCCAGACAAGTATCATTCAGTCATGGTGGTAATAAACCACCATTTGTTTTGAGCCCTTTTGTGGGCAGTGTCAATTCTCAATCAAGACGTGGTGTGCGACTCGACGAGGGAGAAAGCAATCATCGTGCTTCCATTTAGTTGCCGAAACCATAGAGCGTACGTCCCTGTCTCTTGAGGGCGTAGACGACGTCCATAGACACGACCGTCTTACGGCGGGCATGCTCAGTGTATGTGACAGAGTCGCGAATGACGGATTCCAGGAAGACCTTGAGAACGTTGCGGGTCTCTTCGTAGATGAGACCGGAGATACGCTTGACACCACCTCTGCGAGCCAGACGACGGATAGCTGGCTTAGTGATGCCCTGGATGTTATCGCGCAAGACCTTGCGATGACGCTTGGCGCCACCCTTTCCAAGACCCTTGCCTCCTTTGCCGCGGCCAGACATGATTGATAAAGGTTTTAAACTGGGGAACTCCGAAAAGGTTGATGAGAGTGAGGTGAGAGAAGGACTGAAGCGGTGAGGAGGGGAATGAGGAGACGGAGTTGTGTCGCTCGGGGGTTTATATAGGATTGGGAAGCACGGAAGGACTCAATGTTTTGCTCATTTGGCTTGTCAGGCCTTTGCCGCCAACACGTGCGGAAGGCACTGCCGCGTAAAACGCGGGCTTTTTTGAGATTCGAAATTTTGGCGCGCGCCTTCTCCACTATCCCATTGGTCACTCTGCTTGTCCTCCTTGCTCGTTGATCGTTCCCATTGGCTGAAATCGCGAACAGGGGGAACTCGCCTTCCTGACATTTCCTATTCCACTTCTTAACTTATCTCTCTTCAACTTCTGCCGGCTTGACCCTCTCATCGTTACAGCCCCAATTCTATCCCAACTCACTCCCGCCATACTTAAACCGCCATGCCTTGCCCTCCTCAGCTCACACAACCGCCCCAACCTTCCAACCCTCAAACTCTTCAGCCTCTTTCTCCACCACTCTCACTCTCACACACCCATTCTCGCAATGGCCCGTACTAAGCAAACCGCGCGTAAGTCCACCGGTGGCAAGGCCCCTCGCAAGCAGCTGGCCACCAAGGCCGCTCGTAAGTCTGCCCCTGCCTCTGGAGGTGTCAAGAAGCCGCATCGCTATCGCCCTGGAACCGTCGCCCTTCGTGAAATTCGCAAGTTCCAGAAGTCTACCGAGCTCCTTATCCGCAAGCTCCCCTTCCAGCGCCTCGTTCGCGAGATCGCCCAAGATTTCAAGTCCGACCTGCGCTTTCAGAGCTCCGCCGTCCTCGCACTCCAGGAGGCCTCCGAAGCCTATCTAGTCGGACTGTTTGAGGACACCAATCTGTGCGCTATCCACGCGAAGCGTGTGACTATCATGCCTAAGGATATTCAATTGGCTAGGCGCATTCGGGGGGAGAGGGCCTAGGGTGTAGCAGCGCTCTGCTCGTTTCATCGTCGAAAGTGAAGAGCCTACTTTTGTAAATGTGTATAACTTTTCTCCGTTATCTTGCCTGTCTATTTCGCCTGTTACATATCCCCTTCATAATGCAGTCTTCTCTGTTCTCTTGGGAAAGCGCCATGTGTGCGAAGACGCGACAGTGGCTTTCACGTCGCCCGAAAAACTTTCTGAAAAACCATTCGAAATTTATTTATACGTATGCCCCTGAAGCTTCATCATCGCCTCTCGCCGCCAAGCAATGCAGGCACACCGTCTCGGCACTTTCGCTCTCCGTGGGCTCACCCACTCGGCACGGCAACAAAAGCTTTTCGACTGGCGTACGAAGACCCAACAAAAAGTAAAGGCCGCGCAGTCCCCCAAAGCCAATGACTTTGATTATCTTCGCGATGAGGTCGCTACCCGCGTCGTCGATCGCCTCCAAGACATCACACACCCTCTGCCTCATGCCGTCGACATCTTCTGCGGTTCAGCGCACATCCTCCGCGCAGTGCAGGCTGTGAGCAACCCGTCCCGCATTGAATCCCTCACCCACTGCGATTTGCATCCATCAATTCTATCAAGAGCTCAAACCTTCTACGACGGCAACCTTGCAGGCCCGGACCGGCAGTTCGTCCTCGACAATGAGCAAGCCCCCATCCCCATCGAGGACGGCACTCTGGATCTCGTCATCTCTTCAGGGGCTTTGCACTGGGTCAACGACCTGCCCCTTCTCCTACGTCGCGCAGCCCGGCTGCTCAAACCGGATGGCCTCTTTCTCGCTGCTATGTTTGGCGGCGATACCTTACAAGAGCTTCGTATCTCGTTACAACTCGCCGAAGACGAGATGCGCGGCCGTTTAGCGCCGCGTATCTCCCCTATGGTGCGTCTGCGAGACGCGGCTGGTCTCGTGTCGGGCGCAGGTCTGGCGCTCACCACTGCCGATGTTGACAGGATCATCGTGCCGTTCACAGATATGTTTGCCTTGATGCGCCATCTAAAAGGAATGGGCGAGACAAACGCGCTCACGACTCGTGAGATACACTGCGGGCGCAAAGTTTTTGAACGAGCCAGCAGGATTTATGAGGAGCGATATGGGTTCACTGACGAGCAGGGTCGCAAGTGCGTGCCAGCAACGTTCGAAGTTGTCCACATGAACGGCTGGGCTCCTGCGGTATCGCAGCCACGCGCAAAGGAGAGAGGGTCCGCACAATTTTCAATTGGCGACTTGACTGATGCTGCCGAGACTGTTGTCCCCGCCTCAAAGGATTCGCCATAACTAGCGGACCGCTGTCCTGATGTGCAACTGCACCGCTCGACTCACTCCGTATGGGGAATGTTCTGCTGCTATCGCGAGGCGTTGGCGTTGAAGTTGGGTAAGTTTAATGCTGTTGGAAGATTTCCCAATTCGTCCCAGTGTTTTCGTTGCAACTTCTCGTCACATTCTCGTGAGCTCAAAAAAAAAAACATATTAGGGCTGTCGCAACTGTCCTGTGTAAGATGCAAAATGGGAGAACAGCCTTTTCATTTTTACTTGTCGCTTGACTTTGCGAAATAGGAAAAAACAACCGTCAAGAGACACCCCTCATACGGTGCATATGGAGGGGTCGCTTGCCGCTAAATACTTCGGATGCGTTGTAAGTCTTTTTGAGCACTGCTTGATCGGCGACTGCAGTGATTTAGCAAGAGTTCATCGGCATCGCTCGCGAGGGCAAGCACGACGTTCTTGCGACGAAATCGCAGTCGCTGCTTTGCTTTACCAACTGCGTAGTCTTTCTGACGCATGTTTCTGGCTGTGTTAACCAGACAACATTCATGGGGCAAAAAGCTTTGGAAGGTAATACTCATTTATTGATCGGTAGTGAATCATCCTAACAGCAGGCTTATATAGGTTTTCCGTCCAAAAAACGACAGTGTCTGTGAGTTATATTTTGTTGTCATGCGGAACGGAATTTTGTGTTCGTAAACTCTCTATTAGTGAGTTATCATTTTTCTTCCACCACAGTACATACGTCACAAAGTCAATCTTCATTTTAATCTCATGTTAACCACACCAACCGTTCGCCTAGTAAAACGTCGAGGTGTCCCCCCCTTCAGACTGACAAGTCTCAAGGCTTTCCCGTCGCATTTTAAGACGGTGCATACAACGTGGAATATTCAGTTCACGCAACGATTTTCAAACCGCAGCGTTCTGTTCTCACGCTGCCCTGCCCAACATGGCCATATTTTGGCCCTAGGGAAATCGGATAGAGTAAGACAAGTTCGCCATCCCCTCGAGTATGCTGTTCAAGGGTCAGAATATGTGTCAGCTTCGTCAATCTTGCATTTTTGGAGAGGGATCCGACGAAACGCGGGCCGCGAGCTCAATTTGAAGTCGAAGCCTCAGTAATGATTCGTGACAGTGTTTGCGCTGCTCTGAGAGATGAAAGAATTGTAATCAAGGAGGCATATCGGCTCAAGTCTTCTGGTGTCATGATGAGGAACTGCAGTCACTCCAGCATCTCACAGATCTTAAAGATTAACGTATCTCAGAGCTCGGGGTCTCAATATCCGTTTCACAGGCTATCACGGCTGGAACGAGTCTCGTGTAAGTAGTCGAAGTTTGTACAACACGCGTAAGGGGGTTACCCTTGGGTAATATCAGATGACCAGGGTTCATAGCAGGGTTGTGCGGGCATGTGGCTTGGAGCATGCCCTCGCGGGTACGGGTATAGAGCGCGCCAACTGTAACACGGGCGGCGGTCATAGGTGCATTACAGAGCCATAGCAATAAATAGCGGGCATACGCGCATTGGTGCTGTACTTCTGGTTTACATTCAAAAGATTGGCTGCGGATAAGGGCATGACCTAGTGCAATGCGCGGATATGCACAGTGCCGACACACCGGGCATTCACACTGTACTAGCGGGACGACAGAAACAGGGCATCGGTAGAGGGCGCCTGCATGCAAAAAATACATATTCTATCAAACAGGGTATGATACATCGGCCAACGTAGCTGTAAAGGGGCGAGTTACAAGCAGGGTATCGAAAATGTTTTTAAAACACGAGCGGGCATCGGGGCATGCACAGGGTACATTCAAAAATCGGGTAGGTAATTTTATTCAAATGCAAGGGGGGGCCGATACAGTGGCATGCCGGCGGACGTCAAGGAATCACACTAGCGGAGGATAGGATGGAGCCGACCCATGACATGGCATGCGGGCAATTGTCGCCGCGGCGACACTGGACCAAATCGCAAAGCTGAGACGCTGGGCGAGGCGGGTTTTGGCGATGCCAAAGCTGCAGCCTGAGCGAAGGGCAATTTGGTGCGCAACGTGTTCAAGGACAGCAGTAGTACGGGTGCTCCAAGCGCCCAGGGTATCGAAGGCAAGGGGGACGAAATGCCAGTCTAGGGGAGGAAGTGGGTCGTCAGCCTGAAGGTGTAAGGCAGCGCGTAGAATGCGGTTATGGGTGCGGAGTTTTCTTGTATGGGCTCCTTCAGCGGCGCCGGCAATAGACCGAGCAGCTGAGTTCATGTTAGCAGCGGAGTAGGGATTACAAATCGTGAAATCGTATGCTGTAGGGCGGTCTGGGAGGGCGCCAGCCGCTGGAGGGGACGGTTGGACAAGAATGTGAGCAGGGCGGTGCGCCGTGCCTGGTATGAGAAATGGAACTTCGCGGTCGCATGTGAGGCCGGCTGCCCGAAACGCTTGGCGGGCCAGAGTATTGCGGACAATGTTATGGCGGTGGGTGGCACCATACCCGTGTTTGCAGTTGGCGGCGTGGTCGCCACGTTTGTCCATCGCGCGGCCACAGTGAGAGCATTGTAGGGGGGCCCGTGAATCGTCGCACACAGGCGTGTCGAGGTGTCGCCGAAGCATAACGGACCACACGGCACTTGAAACTCGCGAGGTCAGAGATGGGTGAGCGCAGAGGACGGAGGCCGCACCAGGAGTAATTAGAGAGTTTTAGCTGGCGCGACGGCGTACAGAGGCTGCCGTATGATCGGTTGGGTTAGGCTGTCGATCCCACTCTCTCGTTTCTCAATACATGCGCGAAAAGGCTCCATGGAGCGCCTGATATAGTTTAAAATGTACTCTTTCAGGTCGTTCCAATAAAGCTTGCGGTTCGAAGGGGCCCAGATTAGAATGCGTGGCGAGGATCCCTCGAGTTTCGACCCCGGGGTTCAAGGAGCGCAGTACATGCACTAGATGCTTCCGTGCCATTCCGCGGTAGAATGGCACTGTAGGGTTCGAAGGTCCGCGAATGCGTGCTTTTGCGGATTCAATTAAACTTGCAGCGTGAGATGCGTGCACAAACGGGGCCAGTGGCGTGAAACCATGACCACCCAAACGGAAGGGGAGGCCAATCTGGGAAGATATGGACGGAGAAAGCGTGACATGATTGAACCGGGAGTAGGCGGATTTTTGACTTTGATCAAACCGAATTGCGCTTGGGAGCGAAATGCGAGGTGGTGTGAGGCGGAACACATGCTCGACGCGGCACACGGATCCTGATACTCGATGCAAATGGAAACGTATACGGGCATCGGGAATGCTGTCGAGCAATGTGAGGGAGTTTGACACTGCCTCAATTTTTTCCTCCAAGAATGACCTCATGAATTCATCTGTGCCTAACGGGGCGCACAGAAGAGCAATTCCGCCTTCTTGTGAGATGTGTAAGGGGAACGACATGGTGAGGGATTCGAGAAGTGACGGCTCAGTTGTGGGCCAGAAAGCGCGACATTTAGAAATGTTCATGGGGAATCCCATGCTGGGGCCAAATGTGTGAAGTATGCGGAGTGCTTTTGTAACCGCCGGGATAGTACCAATTAGTGTACCGTCATCGGCGTAGCAGCGGTTGAGCAGGAGGCTGCATTCGCGGGTGATGCGGTGGAGCGCTATGGAGAAAAGGAGCATTCCAGCAGGGTCGCCCTGTTGGGTTCCTTCACAACTTTTAAGAATGACCCGTGGGGAAGACGGTAGCACGAGGTCGGGAACAGTGCGGCCATAGATGAGGTTGAGGAAGAGGGCAAGGCTAGGTGTTTCCAGAGTGAGACGGTTGAGCATAGACTGACGGCTAAAGCTGTTGAACGCGTTTTGTGCGTCAACAGAGACGAGCACGTAGTTGGGGTTGCGACCGTGTCGCGCCAGGAGCATACAACAATCATGGACAATGGCGTCCATTCCCGATGGGACGCCATTGGCGAGCTGTTCCGGGGCCAGGCGATCGCCGGTATCATCAATTGCGGCGGGGGGGAAGGACCTTTGTTACGAGGCGGCGAAGTGCCTGCCCCACGGCAATGGGGCGGAGCTTCCCGGGGCGCGGCTGGAGGGGGATCAGGGTTGACGCAGCCAGGAGGGAGGCTGTGCTATCCGGGATATCGCCTCGGGCGAGTCGCCGCACCAGGCGGGTGAGGGCCGAAAGACCGGTAACTCCGGCCTCGGGAGTGACGGTCGTGCGAGCGAGCAGCTGCAGCAGGCGGAGCGAGAGGCGATCTGGCCCGGCTGCGGACGTGGGATTGAGAGATCGAGCAGCAAGTAGTACTTGGCCTTCGGTGATGTCTGGAGTCGGAGGGAGGTCGGTTCGGGAGAGTGCTGGTGTGGGCACAGCGGGTGTAGGATGAAGGGCGGTTACGGAAGTGCGCGTGGTCTCTTCTTGGAGGTCGGGGAGCGGTTTGTCTGAAATCGGGCTACAGTGACCATGCCCGCGTGGGTATGTAATATAAATTAACAAAAAAATCGATATGTTTCACAAGACCTCGCAGCCCAGTGGGACGAGAGAAATTTATCGCTCCGAGGTCGCGGGTTCAATTCCGGCCACAGCATTTTCGCTAAAATCCCTTCGGGGAGTCCGTGCGAGAAAGAAGCTGTCCTTTGGAGTCTGATTCTTATTTTATGACCCACTCAAGTTTCACTTGTAGTTGTTTTCTAGGCATCCGCCGAACATCTTCGTGGCTTGAGCATGGATGAGAGTCTGAATTCAGGCGTCACTCATTTTTCTAACAGATAATGTTCAATAGACAGCAAGGGGAAGGTTGAAAACCGGATCGCGCGGGTGGCTTCAAAATGCTTTTTGGCTCAGATTCATTTATTTTTTCACTCATGCATTTCACGCACAGGAACTCAATCGCAATTAGGCAAAGTGGCATATCTAGCTAGATACTTCTAGAAGTAGTACACGAATAGTCCTCAACATCTGCCTTGGATTCATCTACAGCTAAGTCAAGATCGTCCTTTTCCTCCTTGACAACCAGAAAATCACTAAACTCTTCGAAAGAGTGGACTTCATCTGAGCGCTCCGCATGGTTGTGAGGATAGTTTCGGACTATAGATACAAGATTATCTATGTTTTCAGTCGAGATTCTGTTTCGACTGGGGGATGCAATTCTGCCAGCCAGACTGAAAACTCTTTCGTTCTCGATTTGGGTGGCTGGAATTGAAAGAATTTGCTGTGCAAGGGCGACGACATGTGGGTACTTCGTACGGCGTGACGCAAGCCATATCAACTTTGTTTCCGTTTTCTTATTGAAGACATCGCACCTGAACGACTTCAGTTCGTGTTCCATAGATTTCTAAACCTTGTGATGTTCTGTCTCGGGGGGTTCAACAACAAAACAATCTTCCACGTCTGCGTACTCCTCTGTATCTTGCACAGCATCATTCGGGACTACGGAAGGAGATCTTTCAGATGTATCTCTAACACAAGATAAACCGTCTTTGGAAAGAAAGATCGGCTCTGAAGCATCTGTTTGTATGTTTTGGTCATCCTCTATCTTGACCTCATCGGCTCGGGTTGTATTCAGCACTTCGTAAATTGATCCCAGAAGGGGAATCACGACCTCCTGGTCATACAGCCTAGCCAAAGCCCTTCCCGCAGACGCGTTTCCGACATGAAGTCTCATGAATGGACTTCTTAAAGATTTGAATTCTGGGTCAACAACCAAAGCCACAAAATGATGAACGTACTTTTCTCGAATTCCTTGAAAAGAAATAAGAGGACGCACTATTTTCTCCAAGCTCTCCTTAATACACAACGCCAATCTCTTCTTGTATTTCAAAAGTTGATCCTCAAAAGTAGAATCTCTCTGAGCAGAGTCTCGTTTTGCTAGTACACTTGTCGTCGGCTCAATTTGTGAGTAGAAAATGTACAGATTTGCGAATTTGGCGACTGCATCGCTAATAAAACATCCGTTACGGGTGTGACTGAGAACGCAAGTCTTCATTATTGGTCCAAGCGTGTCGACCATGACCCTTATAATTTCCCATATTTCGGTAGAAGGGACACGCTGCCTTAAATCCAACTTCTCTTGGTTAGAATAGCAGTGCTCTACGGCATCCCGATACAGCAGCAACATACTCATCATCACTACAGACGTGACGAATCGTGTCTTGACTGGAGTTGGCATCACTCTCTCTTTCCTTCCCTTTGCACGGCAGGAAGCAAACCAAGCGTCTCTGCCTTTCGCACTCTTCTTGGTCCACGTAATGCATTTCTGCAAAGAAGCTCTCGCCTTTTTTGCGTCAATGAGAGCCAGTCCGTCGTCGACGGAATTGTGCAAAGCTGCATTGCAGGCATTACTTAACACATAGGCAAAGCAAGGATCTTCAAAGCAGGTATCGAGATCCAAGAAGTCACAACGCACTAAGCCCTGCAGAATAGTTGTGCAGGATCGTAAATTTGACCCACCGTCCTTCACGCAAGCTACAACACGGTTCATGAGATTATGTTTCTTCAACTCGGTCTTCAGAACTGATGCCAAATATACCCCAGTTATAGAACTGCACTCAACCATCCGTAAGTGACCTTGATGCTGCTGGAAAGTGTCATCCATGCCATGAACCACCAGATCAAAAATGTCCTCACAACCCCGACTCATCCACAAGTCGAAAGTAATCGACAAGGTTTTCATAGAATCCAGTTTTGGGTTACAAACGTCTCTTCTCAGTACTCGATAAATTCTGGAATCAACTGGTCTGTCAACCTGCGTCGGTCTGGTATTCGAACTCTTGGATTCAACTTATGCACGTAGCTTTTGAAATAGTCATTTTCGACGAGTGAAAGAGGTAAACATGACTTTGCAATGAGCAATATGACTTTTCGATCATGATGCTTTTGATTCTCGGACGCTTTGGCATATTGCTGGTACGTGTTAAGGATACTTCCATCCATTTTTGATGTCCTTCTTTTCTTGCGACGTGATCCTCCTTCCTGGAATTCGAGTAGACGCTTTTCCGGAACAGAATGTTCGGCTGTATGATGCCCAAGTACATGTCTTCTTAACGAACTGGTTCCAATTTTGCTTTTGTACGATATCAGTTCCTTCTTCTCCCTCTTGTCTCGCACATCCATAGAACTGGTACAGGGCTTGCAAATGATGCAAGAGTAAAGATGCTTGTCTAATTCCACGAAAACCCCCCATACTGCTGCTTTCTTGTTTTGCAAAGCATACCGCTTACATCGCTTCAAAGCATCATTGAAATCAAAAATTATCTCATCGGAAGCAGTTGATTGGTTTTGTGCACTTGGTGATGATGTATTTTGCAAGTTTTTTCTGGCGTTAAGGTTCACCGTTCGGGTCGGTTCGGTAGCTGTAGTAGAAGAATTGCCGTTTAGGAGCACATGAGACTCATCCTGAACTGGACCTTGTATAACTAGAGAGGCTAGCGTATTGAAAGATTCTGCTGATGACACAGGCGCGTCTGGAAGTACTTGAGGGGCTTGGACTTGCACCAAGTTCGGAGGAAGCATAGGAGTTATGGTTTTTGACGGATGAGATTCCGACGGGCGGTCTAGATGTTCTTCTTCGTCTGGTAGCATGATTGAGGCGGGTGAAAATGGACGGGGTAATGTGGGCCACGCTATCTTGAACGCTGTTCTGCGATTCAAGATTATTTCCAGATCGGTTCGCCGTTCTTGTTGTGTATCACTGCCTTGATCCGAAGTGATTTGGTGCCACAACTGAAAATGGCGGGTATCTGTGCATGTGGGAAAACCCCCGACGAAAAGTAGGGCATGTGTGCGGTCATCTCGCAAAAATAATTTTAGACCGGCATGGGTGCACCAGTGCATTTCGCACTTAAAAAATTAGAAGCATACAGCGGGCAGCATTAAAGTACACTTGGCGGAACATGCGCGGGCATGGTGGCATGGGTGCACTAAACGGGCATTTTAGTTTAAAAAATTGCAAGGGCATGTATGCAACCGTGCAGTACAGCTACAGAATATACGACGGGCATGGGTACCAAGGGCATGCCAAGTGTACTTGTGCATGCCCCGATACCCGCGGGCAACCCTGCCCGTACTTCCATATGCCCGCACAACCCTGGTTCATAGTTGAGGATGGCTTCCCGAAATGTATGCGTAACTTTCAATTCTATGGCTGGCACTGACAAAAAGTTTTCACCAGGCTACCAGTTCCTGTGCACGGCCGCGCCATTTAGAAATTAAAGGGAACGATATCACCTCAAGCCTGAAATTCAGGCTTATCCCTTACGATGTGGAGTGACGGATTTCCCGGCGTCAAAAAACTCAAGAATTGATCGGGTGCGACAGTGCTTAAAATCATTCCTATAGGTCAGGAAACATCAGCCACAATCCCGTTGGGCAAAAACGTTCTTCGTTGATCTCTGTGAATTCTTGGACGATAGAAAGAGTTATGTTTCTGCATGTGGAGAGCGCCTTCAGTTTCATGTTTGCTACTGGCATCATAGGTTTCTGCAGAGCAGTGAGCGACGTGTGTTGTGATGCCCTTCCTATCCAATGGCGTGGAGAGACGGCAACAAGTAAACATAATGGCAGCTTCACATGCCTTCGTCAACCTCTGCCTATCACGTTTCGTTCGTTGATACGCAGTTCTTGAGAACTGCTGAGATCAGCAGGTAGCAACCCCCTCCACCGCTCTCCAACACGGATGACAGCAACGGGGAAGTATCGCAGACGTTCCAGCCGTTGTCAATTAATATTCTCTCAGTAAGTGATGTGCGGTATGATTGGGCAGGCCATACTCGACAACAGAAAGTCTAGAGCCCGAAGATAAGCGGAGCTGTGCATGCGCAATATCCTAACACTTTTCATCCTTGCGAAAGGTAATGACATTTCTCAGTTCTCCGGCTTACATGGAGGAGGCAGAAGCGTGGGGGGCGGTTGAGTGAGGTGGCCCACGGCTCACTGTCATTGGTCCCACCGCACATGTCGCAGAGAAAGTGGTGAAGGTACTAAACCAGTCATGACATGACAGCGGCTCGACACGTCACACTCTTACGCAATTCGAGAAGCTTACACTGAGCCCATCGAAATTATGAATTTGTACAAAGTCAAGTTGTCGAATATCTGATCCGTGACAGCGATCACGTCACGGCATAGCCAAGCCCATTCGAATGCGAGAAAGCATGAGAATCTGCAACCGAAATCAGCTCCGCTCGATGCAGCCCCAGAAATCTTGAGCTCCAACAACCACACCGTCTCTGTGGTTTCCTGCCCAAGCCACATTGGCCCTTCCTCATGAACCCCCGATCATGCATGCATCCCGTAAATGTCCATGTCCCCGCCCAAGGCCGATTCCCTCCTTGTGGCGACCGCATGGGGAAGGGCTCTGCCTTCATTATCCGATTTCAAAAGGATGAGTGCCCACCGACCGCACGCCAGCCTTCACACCCCCATCCCTATCGCTTTCAATGGAGTCCCTCTCACAGCTCCTTGCCATGAAACGTAGCCTTGCTTCAAGCCCTTTCCACATGAGGCGGATTCAAACCTTCCGCCTATTGTTTAAACGCTCATCTACGATACCACGTCCGCCCCTTCTCGTTCTGGCGCGCTAGAGTTAGAATGCGACCGGCTTTCCCAGCCACTGCACTCTTTTCGCTTTTCACATTGATCTTCTTGCAGCCCATAGGAGCTGCAGGTTCCGGTACTGTTGCGACCACAGCAATAGCAAATCAAGCTGTTTTCGAGTCGAACGGCGTGCTGGGACCCCTCATCACAGGAATTGACAACACTTTACCTCTCAACCAGCAAGACGTATCGCAAGATATTTCCGACCACCCCGATGCATCCCTCAGTGTGCCTGCTCTAGACAATGGGGAGGAAGTAAGCCACCCAGACCCAGAACAAAGTGAGGAACCCTCGCCAGAATCGGATCTTCAAAGCCAGCCTTCGGGTCTGCAATCTCAAAGCGTCACTGTCAATGATGATGAGCCAGACCTTGCGCCTTCTCATGGGTGGCCTTCTAATAGCGCTGCCCTCGAGCAAAATGATGAGTTTGATGTGGGAGCGCAACCTCTTCCTGGCAACAATGAGGCCAGCGCGTCGCCTGAGCCCATGCCGGAGTTCTTTGTGGAGCCAAGCCCTCCCGGTGATATCAGTGAAAGTGATGGTACTATTGTGATTACGGTCCCACCACGAAGCACTGCTGGTGACTCATCTAATCGCCCAGAGTCTCGAAATGATGGGATAGAAGTTGGCATCGTTTCTCCGGCTATAGGCAAAGGCCAGATGAGCGAGAAGAATGCGTCTGATATTGTTATCTCGATAACAACCGATGCCCCAATAGCCGAACTTACTCCCTTACTTCCATCATCACCCCTTCCGGCGTCGAGTGTGATAGGCTTCGGTGGCGCCCCCAAATCAGAGTCTGAAGATCAAGGCGACGGAGATGACGGTTCCAACATAATAATTACACCGAGTATATTACCATCACCCTATCCCTATCCATACTTGGAGGAAGACGTAGCTCCCGCTATCCCATCAATGTCACCCGAGGAAAGGAAGGATGAAATTTGGGTCGAGATTCCATTTTCTGTCTCAAGTGCTGACAAGTCTTTTGATTTGGATGTGGACAATTCAATTCGCTCTTTTGCATCAAACACGACAGAGTCGTCACCACGAGATTGGAGGCTTGTGGACTTCTCACAACCTGAAAGTGGTTCCATGCAAAGGCAACAATCTACGGCCTTCCTGGTTACGTATCACGCTCAATTACCTCGACTGGATGCAGGGGAGCAAATTGCGACGCTAGAGAAGGGCATCACTAGTGGTGATCTGAACGCTTTCCTTCGCAACCGGATAGGTGACCAGACCCTCTCTATCAAATTCGCGAGGGTTCCTCTTTTCGATGTTGAACCTGCAAACGACATAGCAGATGGCACGGGGCCGCAATTGTCGGAAAGCGGAAAGGAGCCAACTTCACCTGCAGAGGGTCCGCCCGAAGATAGTAAAGACGAGTTTGGGTCATCGGACCACGATGCTAATGACCGCGAGAAGAGGTTTGGTATCATTCTTGCATCGTCTTTGACGGGCCTTGTATTGGTCTGTGCTGCACTAGTTGTTTTCGTCCATTACCGCAGAAAAGACCGCGGTCAAGATCATCTTCTCGATGGGGTTGCTGAGATTCCCTCACCAATTGCCTCTCCAACATCTTCACGGACAAATTCAGAATTAAGCAGGTTCAACACCGGCGCACCTATTCAGCCGCGTGGGCCTACAGTGCTTCGTAATCAAGCGAGAATCCTTGACTGGCGAAGAGAGTGGCATGTAGAGGCTCTATCAGAATTTACACTATCGCCGGGGTGCACAGGTCGAGCAACGAGCATTCAGCAATCCGGGATTGCCGAAGGTGGACCATACGGCACGGTCTCGGAATCTTTATCGAATGAAATTATCGATTAGTCTCTCGAGAATAACAATAGGAAATGTACAGAGAAGAATCACCGGATCAATGACTAAGGGACTAGGTCAAAGACTCGCGAAGAAGCGGGCAGCATCTGAATATCGTTAATGCATGTAGAGAGCGAGCTTCCAAGGAGCACTTCTCCACATCTACAGGAGAGAGCAGTTCTCCCTTTACAGTTAAAAAAGCGGGATTTAGGTTCCCAATAGTCAAACAGCTTTCCGGACATCTCTCGCTTGCGCATTAGGATACACCATGCGACCCGGTTGCTGTTCCCCGACCGAAAACGTCTTTGTCAAACGCAACCTGATCTATATGATCGCCAGCCCGACTTGTGGCTGCAGTGAAGGTGGAATCATCGTCCAAGTATTCGACTGACGCGGCTGTTTCCGATCTTTCCATCACCGATGATATCTCAGATTCTGTCATGGCAGGCGGTGGTGCATCGAATCCATTCTGGCTCGCATCGATTCCGTGGCTCCTTCGCACTATTACGAAGACACCCACTGCAACAACCAAAAGCACACCAAGAACGCATCCCACGACTATGCCAACAACTTTGGAGGTCGATGTAGTGGAAGCTTCGGGCGAATTACTAGGTGGATTCTGGCCTGGGGGTTCTTCTTCGAAACTTATTGCTAGATTGCTAATTCCTCTGTTCTGCAACGCTAACGTCAACCTTCCTTCGGATACAAATTCCTTAAATCGCTGGACTTCATCCTCATATTCAGGTGATGGATAAAGGGCTTGGAGATCAATCTGATAAACACGTGCGCCTTGGCGAGTTACGAGTTGCAGTTTCTCTTGACGGGTTACGGCTTCAATTGTTTCTTCTTGCAAGTGAATCATGGCCCATTCTGAATCGCTGGAGGTAAACGTCTGACTCTCGGCGATCAACACTTCTTTCATCTGGGGAGTGAAACTGCTTGTGTCTGAGATAGAGCCTAGCAGTCTATATTTTTCCGAACGCTGTCCGTCCCCAGCAGTCAATTCACTGTCCGGTGTTGCCGTATTTGTAGTGCCCTCCACGGGCCCATTAAGAGGGTCAATAGGCGACGGTTCCAGAATGCTCTCAGGATCTTCAGGAGTGGGATCCGGGTCGGGTGTGACTGTGACGATGTTCGATGCTGACACAGTTGGGATGGGCGACGGATCAGCAGTCTCTAGTTCCCCGAGAGGACTGGGGGGCATGTCTTCAAACGGAGATTCTGCCATTGGTGAAGCGATTACACTGGGGTCCACGCCTGGACTCGCGAATGTGGCCGGTTCTTCGAGCGCTGGGGACGCATCAAGATTCATCGGGCTAGCTTCCGGAGATTCCGAACCAGAGATGTTAACCGCCATCGGATCGTTAGAGCCATGCTCCGCAGTCTTTTCGCATGTGAGAGCCGACAAAAAGGCATCCCCTTTGACAGGGGTGAATTCCAAGAAGAGCTCATCCCCAACCTTAAGATCAGTAAATGTTCTAACAACGGACGTAAATCGCGCTGGCCCAGCTTCTTCGTAGACGTCAATTCCCGTTATAACCTCGTCCATGATTCGGACATCAAATATGCGCGCGCCTACAGCAAACGATGCCGAATCCGTTTCTGCAAAATGGACGCTGCACGCATAAATGCCCGGTTTCTCGACAGGGATTCTGTAACCCCACACGGCACCGTCAAGACCGTACCGTTGAGAAATAAGGGCTGGGGCATTGCGTTCCTCAGCTCCCCCGATGACGACTCCCGGAGGGCCATCCCAAAACGAAGTGGGGCCGAAGATCCAACTGTCGTCTTCCGCCTGGAAGCGACCAACGGCTTCCCCACCAGCGTTGACGTCAATGACGCCCTCTTGCATGACAGGGTCAGCTTCGGCGGTCGGGTCGATGGGAATAGTGACGACGGCATTGAGCGGGATAGGAGGTTTGGTATCAAAATCTCGAGCCACTCCGCCTGGCAAATCGCCGGTGCGCTCGCATGTAAGGCCAGATATGATGGCATCGCCTTTGCGCGGGATGGCACGAACGGAGAGGATGCCCGGGATGACAAGACGCTCGGCGGTTTTCGTAAGGACAGTGAATTCGGCACCGCCGAGCTCCCCGACAATGTCTATCTTGTTGAAGCGAACTGGGTTGCCGCTGGCCGTAGAGAAAAGGATATCAAAGACCCTCGCGCCAGCTTCGAACGATGCGAAGTCCGTCTCCGCGAAATGGACGGTGCAGCCGTAGACACCGGGCCTGCGGACGGGAATGTCATAACCCCATGTGGAGCCATCAACACCAAAGCGATGCGAGTTGTACATGGGGAGGTTGATTTCATCCGCACCGCCGATGGAGGCGTCGGGAATATCGGACGCAGCGGTTTCGCCCAAAACCCATGGGAGGTCTTCGACGAAGCGGCCGACATCAGGACCACCGGAATTGAGGTTGAAACTGGGTGGCACACGAGGGACACTCGTTTGACGCGAGAGGACGTGGATGAAGGGGAGACGGGCGGCATCCGCGATGGCGAACAAGAAGAGAAGCAGCAATGGGCCGATGACCGCGAGCAGACGGGGGAGCAGACCCATTCCTGCGCGCGGGGGAAGTGAGGGCGTGGACAAGTTAAAAGGGGGGTGAGGGGGAAAGGGAGGGGTAGGAAGAAAGGGGAAGGCACTATGCAAAGAGGGACTGCAACGGGCTGGAAGGAATACGGGCGGGGAGGGGACACTGTGTGCTTGTTTGAAGCGAAGCGAAAAAGTGGTGTAGGAAAGGGGCGTGCGCGACGGACGAGGGCGGGGCTGCGTTGTGGCCCAGCGAGGATGGCGTTGCAGGTGGGTGCAGAAGGTGGGGGAGGGTAATTTCTAGTGGGCATGTGGCGAAACGCGCGTGCGAGGGCGATTTCGGTTCACTCCGGACTGGTGTAAACCGCGTGACGGGTCCGGTGCGGCGTTTCAAAAATTCAATCGGCGAAGCGCCACGCGAGAAGAATGCAGTGGGTCGTCACACTTGCAGACCACCGCGGCTAAACGGCAGCAAGGCGGCGCCCTTTTGTCCCATTGGGCCTCAACGTGGCCTGCATCCCGCCAAAATGCCCTGGCCCTGGTTCCTGACCCCCGGGGCGGTCACCCCGCCAACGCTTGCCGCTCCGGCTCCTGTTGCCGATCCGCCTCGCTGCCTGTCAAACGTCCTCGCACATCACTACTGCTGAAGTGTACAGGAGTGGGTTTTTCCAATATCGCATCGATTCAGATGGCCGCCTACACCCAGCCCTCTGATTCAGTCCGCGCTATCCCTTCGTGCCCACAGGGTGGTAATTGAGCACACACACCTTGAACATTCATTGCCCCAATCTCCCTCAGCACGAGTCTATTCGGATGCACATCCTCTGACGGGTAGGGCTCTGTAAATTGTGAAAGGTGCCCTGCACCCCACCTCCTTTTAGGGCAAGGTTTGATTTCCAATGTGGCCTCGCCGCCTCCCAGGCTTCCAGGTCACAAGTCCCGCCATCATATCTTTCTTTGAACTTGAAATCGACCAAACGTGCAACTACTGTATTGTACAATACCAAGGTAACATTACCACTCGAAGGGTAGTGTAAACGGTTACGAAGTGTGCGTACTCTACAGAGCTTCATGTTCCGAGTCGCCAATTACGGCACTGGAATATGCCGCAGGCGCAATGCATCGCCACGTGATACGACATAAGGCGTCTACCATGTTTGCTTTCCGAGTTTTGCATTACAGCGACCTCGACATCCCTCTTCGACAGCCAATGGTTGCCTCGTAGAGGAGTGTTGCCTTTCCCTTTCCCTAATCCAAACTCCATTCCCGCGTCTTTGACTTGTTGCTGTGCCACTACTGTACCTGTCACGCCGAACCTACTTTCTCCGCCCCTTCTCTCATACATTGCGTCACGCTTCGCCGCCCCTCCTGCCAGCCCAGAAACAACCAAAACATTTGTACTCCGCACTAGCCCGAAAACACCGCATGCGACAGCACTGCGGCAACGAGGCTCCCCTTTTGGGTGTTTTCGCGTGCCCCTGCTGTGCTGTGAGGACCGATGCCTGTCATCGAACAAAACCTTGTACACGTGCCCACTTGTATTTCTTCGACATCCGATCTGCCCAACTCGCATCAACTACTGTACCCCTGAGGTAAATTTACCGTGCCTCATCTGCGCTCGCTACACGTAGACGACAGCCCCAGCACTACATCCGATACTGTAAAGGCGACGTATATGGCGTATATGCGGGTACAGTTCCGAGGGTACAGTACCAGACGTTCCACACGCCTCACCTTTTGTCACGTCAATCACTTTTCCCGCCATTCTTGCCATCGCATCCATCCAGCACCTTGGCGCACCTCGCTCTTCCGGTGCGCTTGTGCGCGGAGAAGCACTTTGCACCAGTACAGCAGTATACCTGCGCATCGCATGGATTGTTGACCATCCCTCTTTGTGCCTCTCCTTTAGATACAGCACCTCCAGACATGTTCATTTCTTTGAGTAATGTCCCCAGGCGATAAGGCCCTAAATCCATGAGGTGCCATGACGCAACCGCAAAACCCCAGAAGATACCGTAGAAACTGCCGATCCACACCTCAGCTACAGTAAGGCAACAGAGGAATAGTCAGTTGACTACATGTAGGGCTACTGGATCGCGCTCACCCGTGTAGATCCTGGGATCAGCTACATAGAAACGGGACCACGCACTGTAGTGGTCGCTAGTCTTGTCCAACACCGCCAGTTCCAGCGTCACATCAATTAGGCTCTGCTTCTGCAGGGACCGCCATCGCCGGAACCTTAGCCAACCGCCGAGAGGTGGAGCGCAATAGAGTTCTACTCTTGCTTTGTACTTCTTCCGACCGCGGGAGGCGACGCGACGGCACAGAACGAAAGCTCACAGAGGCTAACATCCCGGCATCCCCAGTAGCCCTCTGCTAAAGCGTCTCCAAAACTGTACCGTACTAGGATACAACGTCCTCAGCATTGACACAAACAGAGATCTTGTCATGCTTACACTCGTTGCTGAATGCCTGCCTCGTACCGCTGTGAGTATTCCAACTATGACCGGCCTGGTAACGCCCTGTCTCACCCTGAGCGGATGTGGGCTGCGCCTAGGCGACAAGTGACCTCATATGAGGCTACTTTTCAACTTGTTATTCTCGACTTATGCCCGCTCAATAAGAAGGAGAAAGATACTCTCCCCACTGCAGTTGATTTCTGCGACGCGGAAGGATGGAGTTTGGTGAGATCTGCACATCTTTTCCAGCCATTTCTCGAATACCTAAAAAGAAGCCTTTTTGGCCAACCTCAAAACGTTATGCGTTTATATCTTCGAAACCAAAACCCCTGTTCAAACAAAATGATAACCGGGTATTGAAACTTCATTGGATTCTTAATCTTTCTATGTATTCTCAACTGCTATCCCAATGTTTTGCGAAAAGTTCTTGCCGAAGGCATGTACTTTTCGAAAAAGAAGGGTACACTGTACTGTATTTTTGCAGAACAACATCTGGCCTCCCTTGACCTCACATGAGGCAAATCGCTTGTCGTCTGGACACTACAAGTAGTAGTTTCTTGCGGTCAGATGCGAGTTCACTGCAGAATCTTCGCACACGTCACAGATCCTTGCACTCTACGATATCACGGGAAGCGGAGCGGATCTTCCTCACAGAGTCGCATTCAGGAGAATACGTCCCAATAATGGCCCTGGGACCAGAGCCTGTGACCCAGAGCCATACAACTTTGGTCCCAACTACCAGGGCTCATGGCTCCGTAAAATCCTGGTTGACAATTGATTTTTCTGATATTCGCCTCAAACGGCACTCCCATTGGTCCCGGTGGTGGACCTCGTTGGATCCTGCAAGCAAGGCCTCAATGATGGAATATTTCCATCCACCCAGGATCGGAGCTGTAATGCGATCCGGCATCTTTGAAAAGGTTGATGAATGTTTCTGAAGTTTCAAAGGTTCCCAAAGTGCTGCCGAAAGTTTGAGCAACTTTTTCTGCGAAACTCAGAAACATTCTGGAGACGTGCACCCTCGCATTACACTACCAGTCTCCTCCATCAATAGCTGTCCGTTTATTGGGGCGGTCATATTCTACGAGTAAATCATGTAGGAGAATGGATGGCTCCGATTTATCGGTCCCACCTTTTTCAGCCAATCAGAGCCCTTAGTCCTCAAAGAGCGAGGTCCCACATTTCAGCAATGTTTCAACCATTCCCCACCGCGCGAGAAATTCAAAATATTCTGTATATGTTCAGAAACGGCGACCACCATGGCGGCGGCAGGAGTGCAGAGAATGGGCGACGCTCAGGCAGAACTCTGCCTCTAGAAGACGTTGGCTGCAACGACGCGCTGATCGCGCGCCCCGTCGATGGCCTTATCGAGGGCGGCGTGCTTAATGGAGGACGTCAAGGCGACAGAATGCAGTGCATCAGGTAGGTGGTCATATCGTGCAGTGCAAGACGGATCTGGTCGAAAAAGAAGAGATCGTAGCCGTGCGCAGGGATTGTGAGGGACGGAGAGGGTTAGCGAGTAGTGCAGAAAAACGCAGGGCCGGTGATTCGATTTAGACAGGCGGTGCAGCAAGCGGTGCAGCATAACGTGCAAGTGCGGAAGGGGGCTGGGAGGGATTTGAGGCACAGCGGGAACAGCACAGGAGTGCTAGGGCGAGAGTTAAATCCAGTGAGGTGGTAAGAGAGGTACAATGAGGGAGGCGGTGAGAGAGGTAAAGTGAGGAAAGAAGTGGTGGGGATTCGAAGTGGTGAGGATTCGAAGCGGTGAGAGGTGGTGGGGCGTAAGGGCGTATAGAAGCGGAGAAGGGAGACGTTTACGTGAGTGGGGGAAAGAATTGCGTGGCACAGACAGGATTGTGTGAGGACTAAACGATGAAGTGAAAGAAGGACTCAGGTTGTCGAGTGCGGGGCTCCAGAGCGAAGGGCAGCGAGTGGTATCTGGAGAAATAGGCGTGTGAGTGTTTGACGTGCAAACAGGGACACTCATCGAGAACGCTTCACCTGGACATACGACAGATTTTCTCAGAGTTCAGATGAATTCGGACGAATGATGAGTGGCTTCTGGATGCTGGGGCAAGTCCGTGTAGGCGTTGGATTTGTATTGGGACCGGAAAACAGGGACACATTAACGAGACGCATGGAACGAGGGCGGTTGCGTCGGGATGAGTGCAGAAGAAAGACATGTGCCATCCAGAATTGTCTTACAAAATCGGGCGGGGTTGCCACGGACCGAAAGATCGCAAGTTAGTTCTACACTCTTTGGATACGCAAACGTTGTGCGTATTCGGGGGATGTGTGTGGGGTGAAGGGTTTTGAAGCGAGGATCGAATATATGTAACTTGCCAGTGAAAGATATAGAGAAGGGAGCACAAGGTGGCGACGTATCAATTGGAAACACCGAAAAGTTGGATACCTCGCAGACAAATGGCGACGGACGGGATGGGGTGTCTTGATCTTGGAACTAGAATGCGCAGGTCTGAGACATAGAAATGGAAGCGCATGAAAAGACCGCACCCTCTGGACACATGAATCGGGTGCGTACTGTTGCCATAAGTGCGCACTGAATACATGTAGTTTACTGACCATTTGATGCCAGTTTTGGAGTGAAGGACATAATGACGGGGCTACAGGTCGTTCGTTTATTTTCTGGAAGCGCGGAAAGAGTGGTTATGGTTGCGAAAAGTGCGAACAGAATACTTGCAGTATGTACATCCTGGAAAACACTGTGCGAGTGTGGGACGTGAAGGTGGGATCACATTTCGGAGACGCAGTAAGATGCAGTAAGTGCACACATAACATGGTTGGATGGAAGTATGATGAGACGCAGACGACTGGGATATTTCGTCTGATTCCTGAGCGAAAACGTGCTGGAGTAAGACGTGGAGAGAAAGACTAAACTTCAGAGAAGAGATTTATTTAACCACTCTCTTTGACTTCACGGGTAACATAATAGGATCGGCGCGCATAACGCGCAAGGAGCGCACTTGTCTCTGCCGTCTAATCAACATTTGTGTGTATGTGATTGCATGTCTGTGAGTGTCTGTGCGTGTCTGTGTGTATGGATACTACCCGGTGCTCCTCATCTTCGCCACAAGCAATCACCCATCAGAGTCCCTCCGTCATACAGCACTCCTCTGACACCCCACAGGTGCCGCTAAATTCTCTTTCTACACCCTCAATCCTTTCTCCCTTGGCCTTCTTGATCTTTGCCGTCCATGTTTCTAAAAGAGATCCACAATCAATCCAATTTCGTCACTTTTCCTCCGCGCAGTTCTTTCCTGCCTCTTGACCCCCGCCGGCATCCAGTTACCTCTATTCCCCCTCTATACCCACCACTTCGAATCTCCACCACTTCGTTAATCACAATCTTCCTTGCTTTGCTCATATCCTTTTCCCTCTCTCTGCCCTCCCACCCACCATGCCGCGGCGGCCATCCCTCGCCGCCTCCGTTGAGCTAACCACCAACGCCTTGGAAGCCCTCTGCCTCCTCCCCGCACTCCCACTGCGCTAGCTTCTCCAATTCTCTCCCACTCTTCTAACCCCTTTCGAAAAGCCCACTCCCCGTCCCTTCCCGTCTGCGCACATTCTCCTGCGCCGCCCGCTGCAGCATCCCGTCCTAGCCCAATCGCTGTCCTCCACCCCGCCCGCCACCACCCACCTGGGCCCCCATACTGCCGCCGCTACCCTCTCGGACGCCAATTACACCACCAAACGACCCGTGCTTGCCGCGCAGCGGAACCTTTCAGCCCCACGCAGCCTGCTGCTTCGCCACCGCCACCCGCCGAGCCCGCTGCTTCGCCGCCGCCACCCACGCCCTTCTGCCTTCCGCCATCGATGCCCGCCCGATCCCATCCGCTTCTGCCTGACCCCGCCACCCATGGTGCTCACCGTTTCTGAAGACGTACAGGAAATTTTGAATTGCATGATTTACTCATTGTAGAATGTGACCGCCCAATTTATTGGAGCAGGGCACTGTAATCTCCCAGGCTGCCGCTGGATTGGTGAGCCTTGTAAAGTTTGCTGTCCATCTGGACATGGACTGGACCGCCTGTAAATCTATGACATGGACATGCGTCTCAATTTCATGCTTCATCAGCACTGGGCGGTGCCGACACTGCACGTTCGCTTTCTCCTTCTGTTCTTCTGTTCCGCACTTCGATTTTGATCCAGCTCTTTCCACTCGGCCTCCCTCTCCTGCTTTGTCAACGCCAACTTGCAGTTGGTTATCCTCGAAGCTGCTCACCAGAGCGGTTCTTTGCTTTTTGCTCTCGACGTGCGCTCTTGCGACGCCGCATCCTGTCGTTATCAGCTTCTCCGCCACTCCTTCTCCCTTCCGCTGTCCTCCCTTCGAACGCTTGTTGCTCCTTCAACCTGTCGAAGGAATTGCAACCACCTGCGTGCCCTCTCTCGCTGCTACAACACTATCCGATGTCCACACCACTTCGCCAACGTACTTCTCAGTCCATCTTGTCAAGTACAGAAGTAGATTATGAAACTGCCCGGCGGGCTCCTCAAGAGGCATGGGACCATATATACGAAATGAGCCTGTCAGAACGCGAACGGCACTTCGGTGGAACGGACAGGGCATGGCGTCACAAGATGGACATGGGTCGTTCAATCTGCAAGCTGTTCGTTGAATGGACAAGGCGCGGCCCATATCACGACGTCGTGCCGATAACTACCAGCGCGGAGGGAGCAGAGAGTGTTCACAAGTTTGATGCTAGCTCAATCACAAGTGGCGTTGTGGTACTGCCGACCATGGAAAAACGGGCACAGTAGCGAGGCAGCTGTTGAGAAGGGGTGTCAGGGACTGCGGGGAGACAGTCAAAGAGACGCAGGGATGGGACGAGGAGGAGCGGGAAGCTAGTGAGAGTGCGCAGCGTTAATGTCGGGAGGATGGCGGACAGGGCGGGATAATACGCAAGTGGGTGCAATAATTGAAAGAAAGCACTGGGTCAGGTCAGGGGCGGGAGTAGGGTGACGGGTCTGGGAGTGGTTGGTTGTGAGGATTGTGTGTTGAGATTGTGTATTATGTTTATGCGTGCGAGAGTATCAGCAAAGCCCACGAGATCGTATCGACGCTGCTCAACAGCAGCAGAAGCAGCTGCGGCTGCAGCGCTCGGGGACGCCGCCGCCTCTCACGCAAAAGCCTGGCGCCGATGCGAGCGCTTCGGACAATGACTGAGACAGGCATCGAATAGAAATTATGATGGGCAGTAGGAAAGTTATCCTGGCTTCATACAAGGGCGCCGCCACAGAGGACATCAAAACCAATATTTCCAGGTGCTTTGCTCTCTTCCCGGGCACCCAGCGGCCCCTTATGGATCACCACTACAACGAGATCATCATCTCGGCAGGCGTGCCCAGCGGTCGCTATATGATTTTTTATGACCGAGCCTCATAATCCCTAACGAGACCGCTGTTTCCACTCTACCAGCTTCAAACGATTCTATACCACCTAACTGTTCGTTTGTTTACTTGGATGCGCTTCCTGTGAATTGTCTTTGTCTTCCGGGGGAAAGAAAAGAGCCTCAACGTCCGTGCCCCACCACTACTTGTCTTCCGAATACGCCGCCGTTTCTGTGGGTGTTACCGGCCCATCCACTTCAATTAGATAATCTAAGAGAGACTCACGCGCTTTCAAAGTCCAGAATTGAAGGTCTTTGTGCTCGCACGAGCACAAAGACCTTCAACTCTGGACAGCTGGTGCGAGCACCAGATCATCACCTCGAGGACCTTTTCCATACGTAAGCAATTTGTAAACAGCTCGATTAGCTGTAATGATGTCTTCCAACTGAGCCACTTTTCCACAAAACCGAAAAGAATCGGCAAACCATTGCCAAAACGTTTGCGGAAATTTTAGGCGAAACTATAAACGTCCGTGCAAGTTTTGGAAAGACGTGGTCACAAGCATAACTGAACTTACAGTGACAGGTATTTCCCGTAGCGATTCCATCATGCTTCGTCCACTGTTGGCAGTGGCGCACCAATGATATTTAAACGAATAAAAATGCGCTACAACACGGCATACCAGCCGAGCTGAGTCATGGATGCAACACCAGGGGCAAAAATGAGACGGGGCCAGGGCCAGACGTCTCGGAGCGGATGACCGCGCAGGACCTATTCTTCTGATCGCGACTCTCACAGGCGCATTACAGTACACAACATGTCAACACAACCTGTTGACACCAACACTGGCTCGAATTGGCCGGTGTGACCATTTTCATCAGGCCCGAGAAATCAACTATGCGCACGTGTGCAACGTGTAAATACCGCTGGGGTCAGATGCGATGGCTCTACGGCATTGCCAAAGTGACACGTGGCTTCCTGTGGCGACAACTTTTGCTAACCGTTTTATACATTCGTCAAAATCGCCCAATGCGGCGACATATAGGAAATTTAGCGATACAGGGAGGTACCCTATTTAGTGCTGCCCCGTGTAGCGTGATAAAATAGGCACTAAATCGGGTTTGGCACAAGAACGGTAACTTAACAAGAAGACTGAATATAGTATTTAACTAAGGAAACCCGTCAAGGTCGTCTGTTTCTGCTTCTTCTGTGGCTTGAGAGCCTCAAATATGATGCGTCTAGCCTTGCGCAAATGTGAAGACGCATCAGGTAGCGAGAAAGCTACCGCTGCCGCCTCTAATTTTGAGAACTCATTCGCTGCTTCGATCAAAAAGAGAGAACGAGCCTGACTAGCATTAGAAATCTTCTCCATCACTGTATCTGTATGCTCTGCTTCAGTTCGCCCAGATGAAACACACCTAGACCCATCCATTTCCTCCATAATTCTCTCCACTTCTTCTAGAGCTTCTGTTTCCATGGCCTCTCTGACTTCACTTGAATCCTCTACCATAACCCAACCATTAATATTACTTTCATTTAACGTAGCAATATCAGCGGCATCCCTTTGGTCATTAACATTGCTCACATTTGCATTTTTTGCCTGGAGAGATAGGCCCGACATATCTTTTAAAACAGATTCCATGGCGTCCTTTGGGAACACGTTCTTGTATTTTGTGACCAAGGGCACTTGTTTATCATACCTTTTGGTGTAGAGCCGTTAGAGTAGCACTAAACCGGGACATACACTATATATAGAGGCACTAAATCGGGTACCCCCCTGTATCTAACGGATCCGTTTTGGCATGACAGGGTGTCTCCAACCTTGACAATACGGCTCATAGGGATAGACCTTAATAATCTAAACTGAATTTTGAAAACCTTGACAGTACGGTTCATAGCGATAGACTTTAATAATCTAAACTGGATTTTGAAAAGTTCATAATTTGGACTTACTCTTGGGATAATTTTGAAGGGCTGAAAGCGGCTGTACAAATGGGTTCACTTGTTGTTGGGGTTGGCTCCTGGGATTAGCGGGTGGATTGTGCCTGCCTCCCCGTCGGATCCCCCACTTCGCAAACCACGTTCCTTTTATAGAGAAGTTTATACACCCGTACTGCACTACAAACTACGAAAAGGACCATATAAATGATTTGGCTAAGTGCACGTGTGTTTCAACACTTCTTTCAGGGGAATATCTATTACCTTTGCGTTTTGACAGATCTTCTCGTAAGGCTTTACAGTTCCTCCCTTTTTAAAATGCCTATTCGTCCTCAAATAAATTGGTTGAGTATGCTTTAATGAGGTGTCATTACCTTTTAGGCCATGCTTGTTGATCCAGGTGCTTTCGATTGAGTTACTATTCTTGAAATGAACGAAGAATTTAACTTTCCCATCTTGAAAACGTTGGGCCAGTACACGATCGATGTTCTTGGTCTTGGTTTTAAGGCCAAGATTGAATCTCTTGGGATCTTGGCATCGTATCTTGTCTGTCTCGAACGGCTTGAGTAAAGATATATCGAATGTAGGATCTATGGTGTGATACAGAGATGGAAGATTAAGTCTGTAGGCATTTCTATTAGCTAAAACTATTGTAACTGTGATTAATCCGATGATTTGGGCTTGAACTTCTTGGTTCTACCGGTCTTGATGGATTGAATCTGGGGCAATAACATTACTTTGTCTCCAATCTTGAAGTAAAGTTCGCGGCGTTTCTTGTTAGTATTTTCTGCGTTCCGATAATGTGTTTCTTCAATGGCGATATTGGCGAATTTGCTTGCTTTTGTGATTTCTTGCAGAAATAATTCTGTTGAATTTTTCCCGGAAGGCCGATTTTCGATATGGTCGTAGTGAAGGATATCGGATATCGAAATCGGATGTTGACCGTATTAAAGGAAGAATGGAGTTCTTTTGGATGCGTCACTGATATGGTTGTTGTCCGCAAACTCTATATCTGGTCGGTACTGGTCCCGTTTTTCTGACTAAAGTTAACAAAACGAAGAAGCATTTCTTCTAATGAGCGAAACGCTCTTTCTGCTTTTCTCATCCGATTGAAGATGAAATGCGGTTGAGAAGTTAAGCTTTACTTTTTAAAGCTTCATGGGCTCTCTTCGGAAGGATCCCGTAAATCGTGAATCTCGATCCGAGATTATTTTTGTGGGGAGGCCGTGACGTTTGTATTTTTCTCTGTAGAAGGCATCAGCTTTTTGCATTTTTGTCTGTCCCAATTGAGATAAATTGAGTTCTATTTGATAATTTATCCACAACCACGAGGATTGCTGTGTTTCCGTTGTTCGTTTTTTGTAAGTCGAAAATGAAGTCCATCGACATTTTGTAGTGTAGTGGCAGTCGCCAGCTACGAGCTAGCTCGAGGAAAAGGTAATAACTCATAGAGTGTCCCGCGGTAGATTGGAACGGTGGTAGAGCGAAGGGAAATTACGTCGGCCGACTGTAAAAGCACGACGTACTGGTCACAGCGCGGACCCCGAATGGGACAAGCACGGGAAGGGGTGTTATAAGAACACACAAAATAGGGGGAACCCGAGCCTAGAGACTAGTGTCAGAAACGGGCGGAGGGCTGAGTAGCGGGAACTCCTAGAGGGAACGAGCGGGACAGATATCAGTACTGCCGCTAAGGCTAGGGGCTTGTTGCAGCCCGCGACCTGACAATTGTCGCAATGTAGGGAGAGATAAATAGGTCGTGCGACAGTAATACGCCCGGGCTAGAGGCTAGTCTTAGCCCTCGTAGTCGCAACGATAGAGGAAAAAGGAAAACAATAGAAACGTCGAGTGACAAAGTAACGCTTAAGCTAGAGGCTAGTCTTAGCCCGCGTAATCGCGACGACGAAGGAAAGGAGAAGGTAAATGTAAAGGAAATAGAAGCCAGGGAAACGTCAAAAGATGGAGTCCGACAATATTGCCTAAGTCAGAGGCTTTTTTTGACCCGCTGTGTCGCACCTTCGAAGGAAATCCGTTCTCAAAAGATCCTTGACCGTCTATTGTCATTGCCCGGCGCCGTCGCTTAAATGAGCGAGGTCGCGGGGTCTTGGACATTGTCCATCCTGCTGTACTACAGTATTATACTCTATTGTGCAATGCACTGTACTATGCCATTACTACTGTACTTTGTCATATCCCCTGAACTGTATTCGCCCCTGAATAGAGGCGAAAATATTATACTGACAAGCGCTCATTGTTGCCTTTCCGCCCAATCACATCTGACGTCAGATTTGGATTTCTCATGTCAAACCGGGCATATTGTCTGACGTTCCCGCCGAAAAAAAATTGACCACGCTCGACGCCTCTATTTTACAACCCCCCACATATAAGAATAATACGAAACATGTGCGCCCGTCTGATCTGCTGCGGCGTAGCCCTGAGATGGATGCCTCCCTCTCCCAGACAGACTCCGAGAGTGAGAGTGCGTCTGGTCTCCATGATGAAACAGTTCTCATATTCCCACCCGGCACCGAACAGGAAGATGAAAACATCAACAATTCGGACAATGAGGACGATATTCCAATTGCTCATTTGTTGCGTCGAACTACCTCACTGCCATCTTCCCTTCTCCCTCATCAATCCATTGAGACCCCCGCCCTATCATTCCCTACAGCCCTCCCCTCATTTCATCCTCTGCATCTCGACCCCGAACGGTGTACACCACGAGGGCGTCCAAACTACAATTACTTCCGAAACATCGATGAGCACACTCCCCTGAAAGTTTTTAAGAAATTCGTGCCAACCTCAATCATGCAAACTATTGCAGACAATACAAATGCATATGCGAAAGGGAAGAAGGCGGGGAAGGGACGGAGATGGACAAATGCTACATGGCAGGATATCCAAATTTTCTTTGGCTTGGCGTTGTACATGGGGGTCTACAAGTGTCCGTGTATCGAAGACTATTGGGACAGAACAGGGAAGGGGCCGTCACACAGCATAATGGGTGCGATGAGTATGTTTCGCTTTCAACAACTGAAGAGATACATCCACCTTTGCCACCCCGACGCAGACAATGGGCAAGAATATTTTTTCCCAAAATTGGATCCGCTCTTGTCACATGTTCTCGATGCTTCGTCAAAGTTTTGGTTTCCGGGGTACCAGGTGAGTGTGGATGAAATGATGATAATGAACTACGGCCGCTGTTCGGAGACTGTACGAATCAGGAACAAGCCAATTGGGTCCGGTTTCAAAGTGTGGGCTCTGTGTGACAGTGGGTACATGTTCAACGCTTTCCCACACTCGAACAAGGACCGCTGGATACATTGCAAGGAATACAAAGAAACTCTTGGGCATTCCTCTGCCGTCGTGGCCAAGCTGTCAGAAAGGCTACCCCGCAACGTCCCGTTTTCGTGAACCAACGACGCCCAAATGTATGTCATCTACATGGACAACTCTTTTTCCACGCCGCAACTTTTCGCCCTCCTCCGTTCTCAACATATTGCCGCAGTTGGGACTGTGCGATCGAACGCCTCTGGCTTTCCAAAGTCCTTGGCATTGAGGGGGAAAAAGAATGTTAAACTACCTTGGAATACCATGGGAGCTGCGACCTGTGAGGATGGAAAAGTACTTGCCTTGACGTGGATCGACAATGGCGCGGTGCAAATGCTAACAACGAAGCATGAGGTAGGCCCCAACAAAACCGTGGAGCGGATGCGTAAGCGCCCACGGCTGACGTCCACAAACGGAAGGAGGATTCGCGATGTCTTTGGCAATGCACCCGTTAAGAAGATGAGGATACCAGCAGTAATCGATGACTACAATTTCCACATGGGCGGTGTGGACATTGCAAATCAATTACGTGCAGTGTACACAAGTCACATGCCCTCTCGTCGCGTATGGATGCCGATGTTCTTCTGGCTTTTGGATGTGAGCTCTACAAATGCGTACATTTTGTTACGAAGTTTTAATGGGAAGTGGAAAAACAAGCACAAAGAGTTTGTCAAAGAACTTTCATGGGCTTTGGTAAATGGGGGTCGTGGGAATGCAAGTAGCTCAAATAGAGGGAGAGTTCTTCGCAGGTCGAAAGCAAGTGCTGTAGTGCAGGAGGCCGGCGTTTTGCGGGTACCTAACTCTGCCGAAAAGGGAGGCTATGTTACAAGTGTAGACGCCTTTTGCCGTTTAGAACTCAATCCAACCGAGCCACATTATCCTGTACGCGTCGCAAATAGCGACCGCCGGGACTGCTATTTCTGTCGTGTGCGACAGAAGTTGAACCCTGATGAGCACAAAGCTCGTCAGAAGTCAGCCTTCCGTTGCTCGACATGCGGTCTTTTTCTTTGCGTCGAGGAGGGACGGAACTGCTTTCTTGATTTTCATACTGTCATAACGGACAACAAAAGTGATTAAATGTGTCGGTGTATTCCAGGGTAGAAAGAGCCGTAGAACGCGATTCTAGCCTTGTTTTTAAATGGACAGCAACAGGAAAGGCGGTACAGATGAATTGAACGAGTTTCTGACAACTCATACGTAGCTTATGATAAATTATGCGTCGTGGTCCTCTGTGATGGGCCAGACCTTAACTGTATTGGCCCCTGTCTAGGGGCAAATTCAGTACAGTCGAGGGGATACACCCTCCGGGCTGTAATGTATACAGTACGTCGTCGGCCTGTAATGCCCACGTGTAGTTCGTCCGTCTGTAAGTCACACGTGTAGTCCATCTGTCTGTAAGGCACACGTGTACTCGTGCGTCTGTAAGGCACATGTGTAGCCCATCCGTCTGTAAGGCCCACGTGTAGTCGCCCGCCTGTAATGAACCTGCGGCTGCGGGTGCTGTACAAATTACAAATCTTGGCTGTGATACCACACATTTTTCCCATTTCTTTTGTGGTAGTGGAAATGGTGTAAGGCTTCGGGCCTGATTTTGATTTAAACGTTTCAGGTTTTTGGCATCTTTTTGGCATGTTTTTACGTACTCATTAATTTCCTTTTTCATACCTGGCCGGAAAAATGCCTTGTGATTAACGATAACTTTCTTGCTTCCACGGTGTGCTCCAAGCAATGATTCATAATTTTCGAGAATGATTATTTCGCGTATTGTTCCTTTCGGGATACAGAGGCGGTTATCAAATATCAAACGCTTCCGTGTGGTATGTTCAAGATCTTGCGTTCTCTTAAATTGCTCATTAAAATGTTCATCATTTTTGTACGCTTCCTCGAGTTAATTAATAACCTCTTGGCTAACATTCACAATTGTGAAGGCCATTAGGTTCTTCATGATACTAATGGATGTGTGATGATCTTTAGGATACTGTCTGGATAATGTGTCCGCTACTATATTCGAATTTCCTTTGATGTAAGCGATATTGTAATCGAACTATTGCATGAATTCTAACCATCTAGTTTGTTTACGCAACAAGGTTTTTTGAGTATCTAAATACTTCAGTGGGTGATAGTCGGTCATTATTTTGAATTCTGAGCCATGTACATATATGGTCTCCATGTTTGTAGGGTGTAAATGATAGCCAATAGCTCTCTGTCGTAAGTGCTGTACCCTTGCGCTGCACGGTTTTGTTTTCTAGAAGCATAAGCCACAGGGCAACGTCCCGTTTCGCCGATCTGTGTTAAAAAAGCTCCCACACCTGTTTGGGATGCGTCAGAGGTTAAATCATAGGGTACATTTGGATCACTACACCATTATACTGATGCTTCAGTAAGTTTCGTTTTAGCTTTTCGAAAGCCAACTTCTCTGACTCTCCCCATTTAAAGGGTACATCTCTACGAAGTAGGTTTGAGAGAAGCGTTCCAATTGTTGCGAAGTCATATACAAATCTCCTGTAGTAATTGCAAGTCCCAAAAAGCTTTGAACTTGTTTTACACTCCGCGGAGATTACCATTGTCCTACTGCTTCTATTTTCTTTGGATTCACTTTTTTCCCGCTTGGCAAATACAATGTCCCAAACATTCGAGATTTTTGGCAAGAAACTGTCACTTAAACAGTTTTCCATAGAGTTTGTTCTTTCTCGAAATACCCATTACTATTTTAAGGTGTTTCAAGTGTTCCGTTTTTGTCTTACTGAACATTACGATATCGTCTAGGTAAACAAGGACGAGTTTATCCATGTAAGGGCGAAAAATATTATCCATTAACGTTTGGAAACATCCTGATACTCCCGTTAATCCAAATGGCGTTACTAAATATTCGTACTGACTATATCGAGTTCTAAATGCTGTTTCTGTATATCACCTTCTTTCAATCATATTTGATGATATCCTGAGCTTAGATCCAGAGTAGAAGTACTTGGCTCCTGAAACCTGGACCCAAACCTCATCAATCCTTGGCAAGAGCACCTAGTTCTTTACAGTTTGTTTGTTTGGTGCGCTGTAGTCAATACGCATTCCCAATCCACCATCTTTCTTTGGAGTGAATAGTACTGGACTACCCCAAGGACTTATACTTGGTCTGATTAATCCATGTGCCAGAGCTTCCTCTATTCGATTTCTCATTTCTTCAAGTTCTTTTCTTGAGAGTTCATAAATAGGTCCCATCTTGGGCCTTGCATCTTTTTCTAAGTCGATGCTCATCTCAACAGATCTCTTTTGGGGCAAGTCCTCTGGGAACATATCTCTGTATTCTTCCAGAGGATCATCTAACTCAATCATGTGTATTTTTTCTTCAGGACCTTCCCCTATTTCATATTTTCCTCTCAAGAGGATTTTAATACTACATGATAGATGGTGCTTCTTTGCTTCTTCACCAACCTTACGAAATGCTTGCTTGTAAGCATGTATGTCAGGTGGGATTCCCCACGCTTACAAGCCTCTGCGTTTAGAGCAGTTATCCGGTTCTCCTGTGTCAGAAGCATAGGTTTTTGCTTCCAATCAACAAGAGGGTTGGCTGTGGATAGCCACGCCCTGCCTAGGATTAAGTCGTCAACAATCCAATCCACTACGCATGGCTGTACGGTAATGGTAGCTTCCCCAATCCGTATGTTAAGGGTCTTGGAACACCGTTCCATTGGAACAAGAGTTCCGTCCCAAAGTTCTGCGGTAAGGCTAGTTTACTTTCTTTTGATCTTCAACTTATCTGCGTATGCTTTGGATACTACTATCTCTTGGCATCCACTGTCTACAAGTATCTTACAAGAAGAATGGTCGGTTACATCATACACCTTCCCCTCGAAGATGAGTAGAGCTTGTCTCTTACGTTTTTTCCTTTCCTTGAATAGAGAAAATCACAAAGTTTAACGGTTCCTGTTTCTTCAAAGTTAGTGCTAAATCCCTTTCTTTTTGGGATTCATCGGACAATTTAGTTTTTCTTCTATTCCGAAGCTCCAGGGCTTTGGTATTTCTTGTTGTATGGTTTATTGTAGTGATTCGGAGCAATATAGTTCGGTTTACCGCACACAAAACAGAGCTCCTTTTTTACTTTTCGCATGTTTTCTGCGTAAGGGAGTCTATTCCTCCTCTGGTACGTTTGTTTGTTACCGGTATGCATTGGTGTTGGTCCATCTGAGTACCCTGGTGTAGGTCTGTCAAATCCGAAGAAGTTATGACCACCAGTATATAGGCTGTCTATCCTATTAGTAATCTTCATGGCATCTTGTAAAGTTATAGGTTCAGCCCGCTCTAATTCAATACGAGTTCGGGTCTTCAGTCCTTGACTGTAATGGAAGATCTGTTCGGCGGCTGTCATTGGTGGAATCTGTAAAAGCCATTTTGATAACTCCTTGTTGTATTCTCTTTTCAAGGGTGAGCTTAACCATTTGTTTCAAAATGTTCAACATCTTTCGCGCTGTGCGTTCACGGTTGACTGGCTCGAAGTAGTTCATTGGTTCTCTCCGAGACTCGCCATAGGTACTCATGGTCGTAGCGCTTAAGGTTACTAACTCCCATCATTGGAGTCCCGCTTCCGACATGCAGCTTACCGCATAACTAATTTTGGCCGCGTCATTTGGTTGTATGTTCTGGGATCTAAATATATTATCTAAGGTTTTTAACCAGCTGCAGACGTTTTCACCACTGAGCTTCTCAGGTTTTCCCGTCTTTAATTGAGGGTTTATGGATTACTTTGGTTCGTAATTTGGTGGTTAGCGAATGCCACTGCTTGGTTTGCCTGGTTTACTTGTTCTTGTAACGCTTGGTTTGTTTGAAGTATTTGTGCAAGTTGTTCCTGTAAGGCATTGACTTGGTCTTGTCATGGGATTGAGGGAATCTCGGGATCTATATTTGTTACTATTATCTTTTATGTACCTGCCTTCACGGACTTTTGCTAAGTACCTGCAGATTTTCCAAACGTTCGCTTCAGCTTAAGTGAAAAGGAAATAATTGACTAGTACTTTTTGTAATTGTTTGATATTTAAATATTCAATTTACTAGAAAGGCTAATTGTTGTGCCTCTTTCGTAGTTGGTAAAATACTTCAACGTTTTTGAAATATTATGCAGATTGGTTTTCTTCGGCCTCGTGATTTTGGTCCAAACGTTGAGCGACGTGCTTTTCGGAAGCCAAGTGAACCAAGCCGAGAAGTTCTCCCTTTTGGCTTCGGTGTTCGTTGTCCAGCTTATGGGCGTTGTATAGTATCGGGTTACTGTCATTAGTGAGTGTCACACAGTTCGCAGCGAATGGATAGAATTTTCTTGTCTTCTGTATCCAAATTATTTAACGCGGTATTAAAACCACGAGCCGTTATTACGCTTATAATAAGGTCCTCAGACTGCTTATGATCCTCCCACGATTGGGACGGCGGCTTACTGGATCGATACGTTGAAAAGCGGGGCCCAATTTGCTGATTTACGTGACCGTGTAGACTTTGTAGGACCTTGATTAAGTGCGCCTATTTCGAAAGCGTCCAGTAAAGCGCGCTCGTTATTTAATGTATTCCTTTTTTGTTTCGCAATTTTTACAGGTTCGAGCTGCTGTAGTTTGGTGGCCACAGTTTTCGTATCCTGCTTCTCAGTAATTTTTTTCACTACATCGATCTGCTTGGCCGTTTGAGTTTTCGGGTGCACTAGTTTTGGATTCTCAGACATTGCAGAAAATTTTGGTTAGAGCTCTGGTGCGATGCTACCAGTTTTAATAATCTAAAATGGATTTTGAAAAGTTGATAATCTTGGACTAACTTTTGAGATAATGTTTTGAGGGCTGAAAGCGGCTCTACGGGTGGCCTCACTTGTTGTTGGGGGTGGCGCCTGGGATTAGCAGGGGGATTGTGCCCGCCTCCCCTCCGAATCCCCCACTTCGCAAACCCACATATTTCTCTCATAGAGAATTGTATGCACCCGTAATACACTAAAAACTGTGCAGTGGACCATGGACATGATTTGTCTATGTGCACGTGTGTTTAGACACTTCTTTCGTGAGAATTTCTAATTACATGTGCGTTTAGACTTTTATTCTCGTAAGGCGTTACATAGACGACCCCCACGTCCAGTACAGAGAGTAAGAGCACCCCTATTGTCAGAGTAAATAAGTTAGTTTGTATTTTTTGGAGATAGCTTTCCAACATGGCAACCCCATTGGGAGTGCTTGTCTCCAAACCTTTTACATCTTGAGTTAATCTGCATCCAAACCTCGAGTGATTTGGTGACAGATTTACTCATTTAAGCATCTAGAGATGAAAGTAGAACTGTAACACTTGGCAGACAAATTCATATAGCCTGGCTCGTGCTACTCGGAGTGCTGTCTTTACCGGACGACAATAAAAGGAAGGTGCCCATGCGCTTCTTCGCTTCTCGCCCATCTATGCCACCCCAGCACTCCGACAGTGACTCCCTTTCTATTTATCTTGACCCAAGCAAAGAAAAGGGGACCATCTTTACGGCAGTTTACGACCTTGTCATATGTAAATGCTGGATTTTGTTTCAGAAAACTCTGTAGAGCAAAATTCTAACACGTTCTGGAGCACAGGCGCCGAGGCATACCACAACCCCCGACACTATAACTGCACGTTCATCCTCAAGCATCAAGGGCAGACAGACCACGATTCAAAAGGTAAATCAAAAGTATTTGGCCTCGGAGAAGGTTTGCAGAGCAAGCATACCTTTCGGCAAGACTGAAGAAGATACAAAAATAAACATACTGAAGCTTTATTGAACTTGCTGCGACACGTGTAACAAAAATGGCCGTCAAAATCTTGCTGCGACATTCACGTTTCTCTAGGCGGTTGCTGTTCTTTCGATGAAACTGAAATTTTCTATTGGTATTGGTGGTGGGTCTGCCTCTACGGCGGCAGGTTATCGAGTCACTATCGCTTCTAGAGACGGGGCATCCCGCAAAGAACAGCCCCGGGGATTGATGTCAATCGAGATGGTAGCGACTGGCAATCTAGCGTTGGAGCTATCATTGACACTAATGCTCCGTCTGGAGTGCGGCCAAAAGGTATAATGCGACAGAGAGCAGATGACGCTGCTAAGGCTGGGACGTACAAAACGGCAAAGTCCATTGAACGTGTCATCCATGCGGTTGATGCCAGTACGGCGGCAAACCTGAAAGCATGTTCAGCGGCTATGAAGTACAAAATCAACACATCTTTGCCAATGAATGGTAATGAAAGTGCTCATAAGCCCCGAAATCTCTTTCTCATCGCCTGGTCTCCCGATAAAAGTGGACAACACGACGAAGAGAAGAGCTCCAGTGGCGATCTCTATCAATCTATCGATGAAAAGGAGTGATGAGCGCGAGAACATTCTATTCGTGAGTGGCTCTGTCTGCATTATCCCGCCTCGCGCGCACTTGCTTAATCAGTCACGTTCTACCCGCGCTAAAGTCTGTTCCCCACGGAAGGTGCTGGTCCGGCAACGTGTAGTACGGGTGCTGCGCGACGTGGTGGTGTAGCGGTAGCATGTGCCTCGACTGAGCTCAGTGAAAGATCTGGCTGGGCTGGGGTGTGTTTCAGTATGTGGCGAACTGGTACGAGGGCAGCAGCGCCACTGGTGACAGCCGAGCCACACTGCGCCCGAAGTACACACTGCGGCTGCGTCGCGGCGAGCTGTGCTTCGAGAGGATGGGCGCCAGCGATGACTACGGGTGAAACGTCTGGGAATTGGAGACCGAAATAGCAACCTCTGTCAGCCAGCATGACGCTCTGCGCCAAGACCCTACTTTTATCAGGCCGAGACCCTATGCCAATATATCTGTGTTTTCACTTGTAATGTTTGTTTTTGCCTCCCTTCATGTTCTAGAGCTAAAGACATAGAGATTCTGTTAGTTGTATGTGACTATCCCTATCAGTCACGAACATCTTGCTCTGTTAAATGAGGCAACTCGCGAATGCCACCACCAGACCCTTGCTCAATATCCCCCTCATCAGTTGTCAGATCCGCCTCACATGTGAAGAATAATTCTAGTAGTACCCTATTGCTTTGGGCAACACCGGTGGCATCGACCTCATCGAATAGCTCCGCACTTACAGACATTTTGGCAATCATATTGTGTAGAATAACACAAGCTTGACTAACTAGAATAAGCTGTCTGTCGCTCCACTCATGCCTTTCCTGCCTGTTTATCTTAAATATAGGTTGCAGAAATCCGACGAACTGCTCTATATCCTTTCGTATAGTTTCTTGCTTTCCTGTCATATATCTTTCACGTTCGTTCAGAGATGCATGGTGTGGCAAAACGAAAATCGGCCCGCGAAGATAAATGTCGTCCGCTAACATCTATAAGACCATGCCTAAGCGTGCCATTAATGAAATATCATTTTGGAAAAATCATTCTCCGGCGAGAAGATGGAATGTCGTTAAAGAACGGACTGTTCTCCATAGCTGTAATATCTTTCTTCGTTCAACAACTCTCTGGGAATCAATGCCAGCAGTATGGCGCCCTGTGTACCAACACCTGACAGCTAGTGGTGGCAGATTTGCCATCTTTTGGATTACGGTGCTGTCCTTTAAGCTCCTTGGGACAATTTTTCAAACGCATATGCATGCAGGCGATAGCTTCTATACATCCAGAAAGTCTTACCTCATACGCATCCACGATCGCTCTCAACTCTCCCAATCCAGGCTCTCGATTGAGAGTACTGGTCGGAAGCATTCTACAACTGCATGCAAGAACAGCTTAAAATAATATCGTTCACTCTCCGGACTCATCGGAGACATATATCGTCCAGCGGTAAAAAAGATAGCCCGCTCCCTAAGGGACGAAAACTGGACAATATTTGCTGGTGGCTTGTGTTCTCCATGGCACCACGGGCATCGCTCCTTCGGTCAAGCTTCGGACCTTCGATAATCAGTTGGTCATGTAGTCGCCAATACAGCTTCATTGGTACACGGAACACCTAACGGAATCTTGCAGCAGATTATGTCCGGCTCGCGCACAAGTAATCAGAGAACCATGACCATGGACCAAGATTGATATTGTGTGACCCCACAGGTCTTCCGCGCGAGTAGTTGCGTTTCTTCTTGATCGACGTTACACCAGCAAGGGATACTTGGGTGAGAGTGTCGATGTCGTCCTCAACCAAGCCCTTAAGGGAACAGATGAATTCCGAAGAGGAGTACGATTTACAATCTCCTTGTACCATCCCCTCGAACCCATTAGCCCATTCCAACAACAAACTTGTTGAAATTGATTGTGCCCTAATGGTGGCGGAACGCAATTGACAAATAAATCATCGATGTCATGAATTAGCTCATGACCCACACCGACAGCAGTGATGGAGACCACCCTCACGGCGTGTCCCACCTTGTACGGGCGCCAAAAAGCGACGGCGGTCGGCACGATGAAGCTCATAGGCTCTATCAAGACTGCTTCTCAAAGGAACCGGTTTACGGTAATAAAGCATTGACAAAACGTTTGAGGGTCACTCTGAAGCGTTTCGGAAGTACGGTCACTACCGTAGAAGCTCATGATTTGTATTTCCGTCAACAAGAAGACTGAACGCGGATTTATCCGCTCACGAGGTATCCAAACGGAACTGCAGCACTCTGTCTGCTCGCTTACGGATCTTCATCAGACTCATTTAAATGAGTGTACCCACTCATCCAGACATAATTACCAATTGATGATTATGTTTCGACGAGTGGGTGAACAGTATCTTCATCTTTACACCATTTCACCAGGGCAGTCATTTTTGCCTTTGGTCCTATTTATTTGCACCATCCAGCCTCTGGTGATAATCTACGTATTCTCGTCCGGTCGGAGGAAGGCAACTTTCCAGGTGTGCTTGGTAGCATTGATTGCTGCACATGTATTTGGATAAATTAACCTACCCTACAGCATGGCACGGGCAATTTGAAGGGAAGAGGAGAGTTGCAGTTTTCATACGGGATGCTATTGCTGATCACTCACTCTGTACGTGGGAAGGTTGTTTCAGGATGCCTGGCTCTAACAAGGAAATCAACGTTCTCGACGCACCACCATTTCTGAGTAATATCGCAAATGGTAGCTACCCCTCCTCCCGTAGAGTACAGCTTAATGAAAAACATAACTAACATTCCCTACTGGCTGGCAGATGGTATTTATCCTAAATGGTCCGTATTTTTCATACGTTGACCGAACCATTGACAAAGTAAGATCACTACATGACCCGAAACCAAGAGCCTTCGCAAAAGGACGTCGAGAGAGCCTTCGGGATGCTACAGTCTAGACCGATCATAATTGCCCGTCCTGGGCGATTCACGAGAATCTATTTCTGGCATGATGTGATGCAGTGCTGTTTTATCCTGCACAACACGTGCGTGGAAGACAGAGAGGAAGTTATTGGGACATCACTGCGTGAGCAACTTAAGTCTGAAGCCGAAATACGTGGCAATTTTGCGCCATTTTGGACTGAGTCAGGGAGCTTCCTAGAATCACATACTGCTCTTGTTGGTAGTTTTTCTGCTCTTTGCGCTACATCAGCAAAGATGAGGGGCCGTCAAGAATACAGATGCGATATTCAAACGCAGCGCCACAACACGCATCATATCTCCTAATTTATGTTGCATGCTCATAATGGCATCCCTACGTCTCCTTTTCTGGACACTTGAGTCCCTCCCTGGACATCCCAGAAACTCATCATATTATCGTCGCGGGACGATACCATATTCTGAATTGGTAATGGGAGGCCTCCCATTACGAATTCAGAATATGGTGCGCTCCCCCTTCGGCAATCTTCCAAAAGATGTGCGAAACAATCGTTTGCGGGACCGGAGGATCTTCGTGAGTATAACCAAATGGAGCCTACGCGCCGCCTGTCGTCTCTCTGACGTCCGCTACGCAACCACGCTACATTTTGTCTGGTGGAAAGGTGTCAGTGCAGGGCCGTCATCCTTGCCTCGGACAAGCCGAAGAAAAACTAATTGCAGATGCGGCCCTGGATCTCGCTCGCAATGGAACGCCTCTCTCCCGTTAGTTCTTGAAGGACTTGATGCGGTAATTTATTCAACGCCTTCCATAAGACCGTGGAACGAAATTAGCTTTTCGCAATTGCCGCCCGAACGTAGATATTTAAAGTCATTCATGGACAGAAACCCTTCTATATCAATCGAGAGGAGATGCAACTTGGAGAAGGATCAGGCAATTGCGATGTCTCCACACAATTCGGTGGAACATTTCACTCGTTTGCTGCAGACATATGGAGAGTTCCAGATCACGAGTGGGGCGCAAATACTTAACTTGATCGAATCAGGTTTCTCTACTCAGAACTGCCTTCCGTACTCGCATAAAGCAGCAATGCAAATATATCGTCGAAGTATCTCAACAGAACTCAAGTTGTTCAGCAATGCTGCACATGTAACGATCACGCCTGATGCTTCAGCTGATGGAACACTCTGGACACTTATTGCTATTCTCCCAGAAAAACAAGCAAAGTAAAGGATTCGTGCCAACTGTTTTCGTGAAACAGCGGCCTCTTATCCTCCGAAAAATGCAAAACTATCATACCGTGAACCGGCGGGTATGGACCCAGCTATTTTTTGAGTACTGTAAGAATTTTGTGCCACAGACCGCACCTCTTCGCAGAAGATGCAATAACGTAGCCCTGAAAATGCACAGGTACGGTGCTCATAATACATACAAGGCGTTGACATTTCTTCGAGAGAACAACACTCCGGTCATTTCCCTCCCTGCACACACTAGCCATCGGACTCAAACTCTGGACTATTTTGTTTTCCCCTTCAATACCTTCCTCATTGATGCTATGGCTGAACGATAACTTGTTAGTGCTGCAGAGATACGCAATGACATTTACACTTTTTGCAAGTTGTTGCATGCTGCCTACAAAAGTCGGTGACCAATATAAGTATTGTTAATGGATTTTAATGGTTGCGGTGTATGTTGTGCCGTCCGGAAGACCGCAAGCCCTAGCGTCATGTGTTTGGGAGATATTACTAGCGCCGAAGCACAGGAAGGTCAAATTTATGATAAATTTAATAAAAGCAATGATGTGGCTATTTTTGGGGCCAAAAAATGCTGGATGTTTGCCAGCAATGAACGGTGGTCCGTGCTTCATTGGTTCGCGAGCAGCAATGTTTTGCCAAATTTTAAACCGTTCTCATTCAACACGGGGATGAGGGGCGTGTCTGGTTCCAGGCAGAGACTGAACCCGAATGTTTTGCTGGCGTGCCAGAGTTGTAACGGAAATGTTTTTTTGATACCTCGATGTAGCAAAGTGATGTGCTATTTTGCTCCCGAAAAACGCAGCGCTTGGCCGTGATATCTTTAACCTTCATGTGATCAAACCAGAATAAGCTCATGCTTACCTGCGCTAGTACCAGACGCGTGCTTGGACCCTTTCACGTTTTCCCAATCCATCGAATCCCCTCTCCCCATCCGTTTCCCTTTCCTTCCCGACTTTGCTCATTCTGTGTTCCCACTGAGGCGCCATGACCCCGCGAAGAAGGTCTGGGAAGAAACCCGCTGCGTCAGACAATCAGCGAGGCCGCTCATCTGGAAATTCTAACAGCCGAGCGCCTGGAGCCCAGGTTCCCGCGGAACGACGGTCATCCCCTCGTGTTGCGGGCAAAGCTACTCCGGCGGCAGCTGGACAGGAAACCCGTCGGGTTTCAAGTAATACGGTCGAGACGCCCCGACGCAGTCCGCCATCTGACATGTGCTCGCTTCCCGTTCGAAGTCAGGGAAGCGGCCCGTCTGATGCAGCACATTTGCGTTCGGGCAAGCGCAAGCGCGGCATCGGCTCGTCTCCGAGTGAAGACTTTTCCCGTTTGTTCGGGGATGGATATCAAGGCGAGGAAGATGAACACCCAGAACTCAAACGGGCGAAGCGTCGGTTGTTCGAGCTCCATGGACACGAGCCAGAGGAGGACGTCGACGACACTGTGCAGGCTAGTGCAGCAGAGATGGACGAAGTCGCCCAAACTCAAGTTGTGGAAGACGTCATCGTTCCCACGCGTCGTGAGTCCGTGGCAGGTTCCTTGCCGAGTCAGCCACGGGGCTCCCATTTCCCCCGACAATTTGAGGAAGACTCTAACCACGGAGTACTTCGAGTCATGCGGGAACTGCATGCTCGTTTGGAGAAGCAGCTTGCCATTGAAAAGAGGTAAATTCTTGGTGCAATCAAGGCTGTATCTTCTCGTGTCTCCACTTTAGAGAGGACGTTATCACGCTGCCAGGATGCCGTCAACATTGTTCTTCTGAATTCCGCACTGCCGAAGACGGGAAAAGCAGCCGAGAAGGCCTCTTTGATCGACCTCCTCAGGCCTATGGAGGACATATTTGGAGGGAAATTCATGTGCATTATCTTTACAAGAGCGCTGATAAATGGCACCATGAGAGTTCTTCCTCAGAGTAAGGAAGCAAAGGGATCTTTTGAAGGTGGGAGTTGTAGTATAACCCCCCCTGAGGCTTTTTAGTTAGATTAGATCAACAACGGATCTAGTGCTGTAGAGCCCGATGCTCTACAGTACCACTGCGCGTGGCCACGTGTACCCCTCGGGTACAGGGCACACGCGTGCACACGTGTACATGCGTATCGGGCGGGGCGAAAGCGCGCGCACACACGTGTACTGTCAGCCCCGATGGCTGACAGTATTACAGTACGGTCCGAACTGTACTACAGTAGTCCACTACAGTACTTCGGTACTGTAGAGTTGTAGATTGTTATGCATATTAAATATGGAGCGGACCAGCGGCGGTGGAAGAGGACAAGCACGGACTAGTCACCCACCGACCGTCAAGGTCCGACTTTCTGCTTATTCAAAGGTAGCGCTCGCTAACTACCTTAGAGCGGCCCCGAGCGCAGGTTGAGGACGCGCGCGGTACGCCCACGAGCCGGCTCCGCCTCCGCCCGTCGGTACTGTATCGTTACCCAGTACCGCGCCGGCGCATCGAGGCGTCGAAACGCTTGTGCGTACCGGCGTCCTCCCCGTTCCCGCTCTACAACGCTACCCGGGCCCGCTGCCCGGTGCCGTTAGCTGGTGTCCCGCTTCACCCCCGTCTTCCCGATCGACAAGGGTCTCGGTCGAACTGTGCATACACCCCTATCGCTGGGGTTGTTTATGCTACAGAAGTTGTGACTCACAATCTGAGAAGCTTCGCTTGGACGTCAATAGTTCCGAAGTGTTGGGGTTCGGACGTTTACTTGTGGAGGTCCTTTTGTGGAGAAGGGACCCAAGCGACGAGAAGACCGAGGAGCTGCTGGGTACGAAGCAAGCTCGTCAGGATCTGGTCCTGCGAAAGGCTTGGGGAAAGAGCTTGATTGCAAATGCAATGAACAACCCGAGTATTGGGACGAAGTCACTCGAAACGGTACATCCGAACATCCGCGGGAAGCTTAAGACCGCTGAGCAACCTTTTTGGCTGAGGCCGGGCTACATAAGAATGATCACAGTCGAGTCTTTCTTCAACGAAGAATTTGCTTCAACGGCCATCAAGAAGGCCCGGCGTGTGGCTCGGCATCGAAACGATAAGATGGGGTAAAATGAGCCAATTGGGTTCATCAAGGACGAAGACATTAGGGTTGAGATCGTTCGCCGCGTTTTCAAGATGGGTAATCAGTTTTTGAACAAGTCCAGGGAGCTTTGGCGGAAATCCTTCTTTCAAAACTTCTCATATGTTTTCCAAAGTGAAGTGGGAGTCTCATTCCAGTATGAGAATCCACCCCGCTCGCACGTGAACCTCCAAGATATCCCAGACGGAACCTGTCGTACTGCTATGAAGTCGGTCGCTGAGGTGAACCCCATGAGCGGGATAGCGTGGAAGAGGCTGCTTTCTGAAAGTGAACACTTCATATTCATCGCTACGTATGATGTTGAGACGAAAGACAATGATGGAAAGAAGAAGACTCGAGAAATTGTTATCCGACTCAATGCCATGCACGTCGCCTTGAAGTTCTTGGTTGCTTTTACCAGGTGCAGCAGTGATGAATACCTGCATTCAATACCCAAGGAATCCTTTCGTGTGATTTACATGACTGCTGTCCTGTTCCGGGAGGTCATGGTGATGAAGGTGATTGAGTCGAGGGGTTCATTTTCTGGAAACGAGCAGATGTTGCATAAAGCGGATAGCCAGGATCAGCATAATGATTCACGGCGGTCGCGACTGAGATCACTCTATTCAGAACTTTTGACGGAAGGACAGGGAGAAAGGCGGGGTGAGCTTCCACAGCAACTCTCCAGTATTTTGAAGGAGAAGCTGGTGATGTCCGTGGATATGTACAACTCCGTACACGATCCCCCGGTCCGATCAGATTCACATCACGAAGATAATGATGATCTGAGCGTGGTGGGCGGTGACGATGAAATCCAGACGAATCAAGTAGAAGACGATGACGATGTATTCATAGTTCAAGACTTCGATTAATAAGGGGTCGTATTTCATGTGATAGTGATACTTCTTAGTTCATCGAAGTGATAAATGAGTAAAGCTGGAGACTACTGTAGCATTAATGAATTGAGTTTACTTAAATAGGTCCAGAATTTTGGCAACATTGATGAATTCCTTCACATGCGCAGAGCCTTTGATAGAGAGGAAAGAGATGTGCACTTGAAGTACTCCTAGTACGTCGCTGCGATTTACATCAGCAAATATAGATTGACAAGGACTGGATTGAAGATTCCATCGCCGATAGAACGACTACTTCCGGTCGGATGGTCCGCTGACCACGTTTTCAGCACCCATTACCTTGGAAATGCGTTCTTGGAAGTAGAGCTCAGATAGTCTTATTGCATCCAGTGGATGGGAGTAGGTCTTCTCTATGGAATCCCAAGTGCAATCCAGACGAAATACAACGTGCCGTTGTTCATCCTCGTCATCCCTCATAACAGCAAACGAATCTCCAATTGTCATATAGCACGGGTCAGAAAGATATTCGGTGTTGGGACCGGCCATACAGCCTATCACTCTAGCAGACACGCAATTGTCGGTGCCTTTTTCCAGCCTCTTTGCGATGATCAGGTCTCCGACAACTTGCGTTGATGGTGGTTCGAGTGCTTCTGACAGGTCTAAGAAGCTCCTGAAGTATATACTCGTCTCCTTCACAACTGATTTCCTGCAAATATAATCTTCCGGAAGAATAGAAACCTTTGTTCGTAGCTGAGCTTTGACTCTTTCGGATATGGAATCAAACTGGAACAATGTGCCGTCTGTTCGCGCCTTAAATGAGTCTTGCACAAACCATTTCGTCCCACGAGTCATTTCACGCGGGGTGGGACGTGTCGGTGTCTTGAGTAACCAATGCTCTAGTCGCAACGAAATAAACTTAAGAGGAATATTGGAGCCCCCAGCAGAAGTCAGGAGCGGGTTCTGAGTCCATAGCGCAGTCGTAATAGAGGATTGCTGTCCTTTCACTACTTCCTCATCATACTGAAGGCGTCTGGAAAGGGCATTTAGCTCGCGTGTATCTTTGAATGCCTTCTGGTCAAGTGACACATTCGTCGTATGGTTGAGCCTCCTGCATTTTTCTACCATGGAACTACCTGGAGCATAGTCGATATCATCTACATCCATCGCTCCGCTTCCAATGCCTGAGCTTGCCGTGATATCCAATCGCACGGATGTATCTTTGAGCCTCCAACTAAACTTTTGTCCATCTTGTACAAACTCGTTTCCCTCCTTGAAAGTCACCTTGCTTTTACATGCCCTGAATCCAAACGCAGCCTTGTATTGAATAGTCCCCTTGAGCACCGTTCCTCCATCGCCATGAAGATAGTTGAGACTAATGGCTGTTGCTGGGAACCATGCCTTACTTTCTTCTTCATTCTCCAAGGTATAGTAGACCTCTATATCACTCCCGAATTGGAGGCCATTGAAAAGATCTGATACCATTATCAACAGGTGGATGGTATCGTCCTCTGCTAACTTCCCTTGGAAAGTGATACTTGAGAACTTTGTTTGAAATATATACCGAAGACTAAAGAGTTGGGGTAACCATTCGAACGTAGTCAGTATATACATATATATATCATTAATGTGAAATCACCATTTTTGTAACGGTCACATTTATGGATCACAGCTCTGCTCAGATTCTAAGTCCCATGGGACTTGCACGTGCACTTTTCCAGTAGGGCATGGGCTACAAATCTACCTACATCGTCCAGTCCAGAATTCTTCGCCAGTCAGTCATGTGTCATTGAATAACTGTCCTTTTAATCATAGTTGCCACCGTCCGGAATGCTTTGACAATAACTCAGGTTTCATTGAACGACTGTTCTTTTAATCACAGTTGCCACAGTGCCGAATGCTTTGACAGTAACTCATGTCTCATTGAACGACTGTTATTTTAATCACAGTTGCCACAGTCCGGAAGACTTTGACTCTAACTCATTTCTCATTGAATGACTGTTATTTTAATCATAGTTGCCACACTGGTAAGTGTGGCAGGCCTATGGTAAAATGACCCCTAACGCTCCCCCATTTATAAATGAAGTAGGAGAAAACGCGTGGGTCCCAGGACGGAGACCCCAACATGAACAATCCAATTGGACCCGTATCCGCATTTCGCATTGCAATCCCACCAATTGATTTTAAGCTACTTAGTGCTACCGTTACTTTAAGCTTTTCACTGATGTAGAAAGGATTCACTATCTATCTGAGTAAACGTGGTCGTTTTTGGAGACTTCTTTATATATCAGTGAGCAGTTCTGGATTGGTGACTGAGACGATGTGGAGGTATTCATTCCCCTACCTCTTCTATCTCCCCTGGACAATATGTAAATGGAAATAAGCCATTTGTTCCCTTTCAAGAGGGGTGTGAAGCTGCTTTATGCTCTATAGACATATTGTTATTTGAAAAAGGGAGCAAAACCAGCGCAGATATCCTTTTAGCGGTTCGAGTGAAGCTTTACTTCGTGGCATCTGTGTACTTGTACGCTAGAGTACAAGGTGTTCTACTACAACATCTCATATTGAAAGTGTATTAATCAAGGATACAAGATGATTTACTTATGCAATGAAGATAGAAGTGTCACCACAGAGTGATGATGAAACTGTTGTCGCTATTGAAAGTATGAAATACCCAGTACCTCTGCTTGGATTGTCGTCCTCGTCAGTACCCTTCACCTATGAATCACTGTCGCCACTAGAATCACTTGAGCGGTAATCAGAAGAAAAGCTCGAGACCGAATTCTCCTTCGGAGGCTCCGAGTTGCCGTGCAGGCCAGTCTGCGGAGAGATGCTCTCCACGGAGAGCCCGTCTTGAAAGTGAGGGGTAAAGGACGGATTCCTGTGATCTGAATCCAGCAACTTCTGTCCTCTAGGAACGAAATATAGATGATAGCGAACCACGTGACCATCCTTCGTTGCAGAGCCAAGTCCAATCTGAGACGTCGCCCCTGGTGATACGCTATCCTCGTACGAAGCACCAGCATGTGAGAGATCTCCTTTTCCAATGAAGACAGAGTTCGGTGGAACGTGAACCTTCTCTACCTGCACACCCATGGAAATGTGTCTCTGGGTTATTGAATCCTTCCCTGTGATGTGATGAGAGAACGGACAAACCCAAAGGGGGAATCCATTTTCACCAGAACAAATAAAGAATTGTCCAGGATTCCTTGCGTATTCTAGGTTTCCATTCTTAGATTTTCCAACGCCAAAGTCTGTATGCAGGGACTGCCGAGGACAACCTTTCCCCGTCAGCAAGAAGGGACCTCGGACTTCGGAACAGCCATCTCTGAAGAGCCCTTTTCAGGTTCCACTAGTCGAAATGCAGCAGCAATTTGCGCCAGGCGGACGTCCATCATAGCGCGCTTCCTTGCCACCCACTCTGTATCGACATTCTGTTAGACCTCGGACGAAACACCTGCTAGCGTGGTGATGTAGCGTCCGATGCCCTTATTTCCGTGTTTTCTATCTGTCTCGGGATCGACGTTGAAAATGGGGCTCCAAACTTTGCGATTTGCTTCATCCTTCATCGCATCTTCGCCAGGGAATATTTCTTCGCATTATTCTATCATCTCTTCGATGACGTCACCTCCATGGACAAGGGCTTCGAAAGCAAGGTTAGATGGCACACCACTGTCACTTCCGAAACATTCAAGAATGACGAAGCCCTTCTACCGGAACTCAGTCGCCTTAGCCAGGAAGTATTCATTAGCGACGTTGTCTAATTCCATGGCTGCGGCGCAAAGAGCCTGTTCCTCCTTGTACTTCAGGGCCGTATTAGGACTCGGACCCGTGGACGGCAGCGCTTTCATGAACACGTTGGACTTCGTCGACCCGAGTTCCTTGTGTCCCATAGCCGCGGCGTGATAGTACACGGCATGATGAATTCGCACCAAGTCCATCCTTTTGACCAGGCCATTCGCTCGGTGACTAACCGGTATGCATAAAGAACGAAGCCAAGGAGTTTGATGCGTTATCGGATTCCCTTTCGGCCACTGACTCGGCGGAAGTAAGTCATAGTTAACCCAATCTGGGTTCTTCGAAACATTTCATACGGCAGATTCGTGTGCCCCGATCGGGAGTAGACCTGGAAGAATGTCATCGAACTACTCGACGTCATCTTCCCTTGCCACATCACTTTCGACAGCGGGCGGTAAAGCTGGTATCCTCGATTCTTCTTCCTTCTCTTCAAAGGCAGTGTTGAAGGCACGGATGTTCTTAGTTGACTGGATAGAATCTTCCGGGCCTCGCTTTCTCTTTCCTGTTTTCTTCAAAGGCAGCTGCAGGGAAATCGTCAATGGATTAGTTTTAATCATTTGGCGAATCCCTCTCCGAACTGTTACGGATGAGGCCTTTGAGGAGGACCCAGGCCCTTGCGCGTGAAGAGACGGCTGGAACGTATCAACGTGAGACGTAGTCTTTTGAGGTACTTGGCGTCAAGTACCTTCCGAGATAGGCCCGTCAGCTCGCTTAGAAAGCTCCTTAGATGGAGCTAGAGCGTTCAAGAGCTTTTTGCGGAGCATATTGAGACGCTTGTCTTGGTCAAAACGCTCCCCAGCTTCATTAACTCCACTGCTGAACTCTTCATCTGCCTTGCCACAAAGTCATCAATCCGCATCCTGATGTTTCTGCCGACCTCAATCTCCATTTCCAAGACGCTTTGCAACTCCTTCTCGTCCGTGTTGGCAATGGTGCAAAGCTCCTCATAAATTTCAGCAAAGGATTCAAAGAAAGCATTCTCGTACTCAGTGAAAGCACCGCGCTTCTTTCTCGTTTTCTTCTGACGCTTGAAGTTCATCCGTTTGTCCGTCTCCACCTCGCCCAAGAAGACAACGACACATGAAATACCAATTCCTTCTTATCGACCACTACTTCTACTAGGTCGTTCTCTGTTCAGTGACTTTAGCCGCTAAACTCAAACATTGACATTTTCTCATAGGGGGAGGACTGCGCCGATAGTCAACAATAGTTGGCTGCAGGGGTACCCCGAACGGATCTTGTCACCATCACCCAAGGATCTGGGTGGTGGAAGAGTGCTGAAATTGGCCCCCTCCGCCCGTAGGGGACGCGTCACAGTGGGTTGGAGTACCCGTCAAGGTGAGATATTGCGTGGAAACCTCAAGTGGAAACCTACAAGACCTAAACGGTTGCTTTACTGGATTACTCCTTCTCTTGCCGTGCGTTTAAGAAACCTCATCTACTATCGCGCACAACGTCTTTTCGTTCTCTACATAAGCCTGCACTTTTGTTCCGCTCCTGTTACTGCTATCCGTTCCTGTTCCCATCTAAGTATCACACGTGATAAACATGCCTACTCAAGCGAAAACGTCTTCCTTCGGGAAGCGCCTCAAAGCCATACAGGTAGTGCGAGCAGCCGTAATCCAGCAAACTGGGATCGTGGTACCGAAACTTGGAGATATCGCGGATTGGGTTGAGAATAATCTTGAGACAGATGCTGCAAAGAACTACTTACAATCTTTGGGAGCCGAAAATGTATCCGAGGCAGAGGTTTGCAAATCAAAAATGAATCAACGTCAAGTCGCACAAGTCTATGCAATCGTGCAGGCGCTTCTTGGTTGCGGGAGAGGCAATGATACTAGACCCTGGCAAATCTCCGAAATCATAAGCGACATTAACGGCGACAGCTTCAATGGTAGAGGTCTCCAGTGTACGTTTTCAGCAGCACCAGTTCCAAAAGGAATACTGTGAAAGTGCCACGATTCCTTACTTCGCCCGCAACTTCCTTCGAGGCAATGATGTTCGTAATCTATGTGGGAGTAGTTATGAACTGTCACACCGGGAAACAAGGATCACCATGTGCCAAGAGAAAGAAGGTATTGCAGAACTACAAGGTCAATAGGGAGACGTCACAGCGTATTGGCTTTGCTGTTCAGCAAGTTATTCGAGCATGGGATTGCAAGGCCAGATATATGGGATTCAAGAACTGCGAAGAAATGATATATCCTTACATCACCTTGACAAGTGACGACCGTGAGTTGTGCTTCACTGTGTTGAGTTCAGGCTTCGCCCACAAAAACAGAAGGATACAATCACAGTCAACGCCGGGGCATTCTGTCTTCCCGATGAATGTTCCCCACAAGCATTTGGCCGCATTCCAGTCGTGGATAATGCTCTCCGCGAGGCAGCAAAACTTGTTCTGAGTAATATCCGCTTCCTCGTGACGTCGGATTACTTGTATGAAATGCCTTCCATGGCGAATTGGATGGCTTTGGACAGGTTCAAGAAAGTTCAGGAAACGATCCCTCCCATCATCGATGGTTATCCGAACGAAATGGTCAATCACGTGAAGAATTACCTCCCACAACAAGACATAGAGATGGTTTCTTCTGTAAACTCCACTGAACAGGCGCAACAAGAAAACATCCTTGCAAGGAGCCTCTCAGTTGTCGCCAGGCGCAGGACTGCTTCTAAGTCCGTCTCACACACCGAATCTGTACAGGCGGTGCGGGAAAGCGAATCAGTGAGTAGTGCTCCAGACATGTCAGAGTCCCGGGCAGGACGCTGGCTTGCACAATCTTGGACTCTGCCAGTCACGCAGGAGTGTAAAGGTGAAGGCTGTGAGTGTCGAGAATCTTTAAAGAATGTCTGCAGGGCAATGAAAAGGTACGCAAGGACGTATAGCTGTGCATTCCCAGAGCTATTGCAGGAGGATATGTCATCATGTTCCGAACAAATATTGAAAGGAGTACAGGGGGTGCTTTGTGACCCACCTTACAACTACCGAAGAGAGAACAATCTTCCGAATTCAACCCATGACAACCTCAGCAAAAGTGACATGACTGATTGTGTTCGTGAGATCAGTCAGATGCTCCGTGAGGGTGGACATGCGTTTGTATTCTGCTCTGCATTGCAATTCAAATTCTGATATGACGCCTTCGCATCGTGTACAGTTGTAGTCAGTTCTGCCAATGAAGATGAACAAGATGAGGAAGAATCAAATCAAGGCGATGAGGAAGGGCGGTCAGGAACCGAAAACCTTCTAGGAGTGAGTCTCCCTGCGGAGCGTCTCCGAATTTTCAGTGTGGATCCCTCACCAGTGCTTATAAACAGCATACCAGGTCATGATTGCACGAATGCTGCCATCAAGACGACGGCTTTCAGACAAATTTCCGAGATGGCTGTACATCTCACTAAGAAAGGACTCAATTTGAAGGACGCTTTCGCCCTGGTTAACTACGATAACTTCAACTTCCTCTCTTTTCGCCATCCGGCTTGGAATAACATTATCTACAACGTTCCGAGACTAGAAGAGGCAGAGAAGCTTAAGCACCCCAACGCCCCGAAGTCAAAGTTTGTCCCGTTGCGACCGGAGCAGAAACCTGTACGTCTTCTCATGGAAATCATTTCTCGCTTGACTCAACTGGGTGATTACGTTATTGATATGTTCAGTGGAATCTTTTCAACTGGAGTGGCTTGTCTTTCGCTCAAAAAGCATCGGAGATTTGTGGGGTGTGAACGGGACCCGGTTGCCTGGCTTGCTGCGACAGAAAACTTGGAGCTGGTCTTCGCTCAGAGTGTTTTGAAGCCATCTTCCGACATCAACATACCCCAGGTGGAATCCGCAGCAGAGCTATTGTTGGCTCATAATCCGGCATTTACAAGGGCCGCTGAGAAGGGCTCAGATTGGAAGCCTCCGAGAGGATGTCCTTACTTTCAACAAGCTCCGGAGCACATTTTGGAGTTCCTAGCCACTAAGTTACAATCACTAAATATGGTGCAAGAGTGCAAAGGAAAGCCTTTACCAGAGTGGGCGAGGAAATATATCGGAGGCCTTCAAACAGCTCACTGCGAAGATATCATTTTATATGAGTGTATGGTTCTCGGTTTGATTGAGGCTCCTTCAAAGCACTGGAATGATGGCTCTCTTGGTGTTTTTACGACCAGAACTGTTCGGAGGGGAGAGGTTATATGCCCTGTTTATGGAACAATCGTTTACAGGGACTTAACAAAACAAAGTCAGTCCACAAAACAATACGGTGAAAACGGTGTACTTGGGTGTACACCTGAAATGTTCCGCAACTGTTCATATCCGATTGAATTGAGCAAGAGTTTTTGGGGCGTGAGAGAGGTTTACATTGTTCCCGCACAGTTCGGCGTCGCAAGAAGGATCAGACTGGCTACGGGGACTAGAGAGGTGGAGGGACACGGAATTCGGAAGGCGGGGACACTGAATGTGTCCCTTTGCTACAAGCCGACAAAGGTAGCTGACCTGAATTTTGTTTGCGGCCATGATACAATTTTATATGTCGCAACCATGGATATAGAGGCAGACGCAGAACTTCTAATCAGCGTATAGAAGTATTCCGAGTTGTGTGGTAGCTCTAAAAACTGTTGAATAAAGACCAGAGTTCTTGTTCCGCACATATACTTATGCCCGAAGTGGCGGATACCCTTCCTTTCGCCCCCACACCTGATAAATTCCATCGTCTGGGAGACTCCTGTGTTGTACTGCTGAGTTTGATGTGGATATGAGACACATATGATCGTCGCTTTCTTCGCTCTCCTGTTCGCAGTAGTGCATAACTAATGCCTTTCGAACGTAGCTTCCAAGCTCAACCAGCGCTCTTCTTTTGTCTCGTTGTTGTATGAACACGCGTTGTCCATCTTTTTCCGCTCCGCAATCCTTCACTGTGCAATATTGTATTGTCTCCTGACTTTCTTTCCCAAGAGCGTCCAGAATCTGGACTTGAAATACGGCTAGCACCATCCAGGACCTTCTGTCTTCATCATGCTCAGAATTTTGGTTCTCATGAAGGGTGAATGTGAGATCAGGATCCGCGGTCGAAACTACACAAGCCTGCAGGGCTTGAATCACGCTACTATAGGATATAGTTGCCAGAACGGATGTTTGGTCCCTCTTTTGCCCGTCTGTTACTTTGCACCATTTCGCAGTTCCATATGTATGTACAGTTAAGGAATTTCCGAGCTCTGCCCGGCCACTTCTAAGACATATCGTGTGTTTCCATAAATGCTCTAAAAGCTCCCTTGCTTTCAACAGAAATGCAAGGTCAGTTGATTGAAACATTTCTGAATATTGACCTCCGTCCGCAGTGTTTCCTAGATTCATAATTCTTGACTTGTCTACGCGCCAGTCCTTCTTACTGAGAGACGATAATGAAAGTCATTTCCGATGGAATCGAAGGTTCTGCAGAACAGGAGTTGGGAAGCAGTCCTGAAGCTTTTGTAGTAATCTTCCGGCATCCTGCAGCCCAGAACTGTCGTAGCCCAAGAGATTCAAAACCGAATTCGCTGACTCAAAGCTCCATCCGTTCTCACTGGTGCCAATGCCTTCAGTCTCAATTGCCAGACGAGTCTTCCAGTCGTTGGCAAGACGATGTTCCATAGCCTGTAATTGTGAGTTTTCATATTGGATTGAGCCACCCCCCTCTTCAACGGCTGATGAGCGCTTTCAAACAACAACTCTTGTACATGTCTTACACTACCGAACAGTGGCAATGTATGTGTGAAGAACTCCAACAGTCTGTGAAGGTTTGGTTTGTCGAAATGAGTGGAGGCAAAGCTGTTTGTGCGACACTGCTTATCTACTCGAGATAGGTAACGAAGTGCCATGTTCCGAATCTCCAGAAGTCTTTTGGTTCCTCCTTCTTCATTGTGTGTGTTTAATGACCTCTTACCATCTATTATTGAATCCGGAAAGTACTGCGTCCTGCTCACGAGAGAGGAAAACAGGTCGATGAAGTTGAGAGCTTCATCGATAGTAGCACAGTTTCCGCTTACTCCCTCGCCAGTGATTTTGTGCACGTACCAAGTACACTTCATCGCCCGTGGTGCTACCAAGAGCAGGCAGTACATAGACGATATCGTCATTGAATGTAGCACACGCTTGTCATGGTAGATTAGGCTCTCCTGATATATGAGATGTCCATCCTTCAAAGCCACTTTGGCAATCGCCTCAGCATCTCTGCGTACATCTTTTGGTAGCAATGTTATACAGAGATTCATGATGTCGCGACCAATCCCGAGGAAAAGATGATGGGGAGCCACAACGAATGAGCGATACGAATCGAAAACAGAAGGAACAACCGGTTTTCTACTGCCAAGTACACGAGGTACAAGAGCGCGCACGTGTTGCAGCTTTGCAGAGATTTGATGAAGTGCCTGCAAACTTGTCTCAAACGTATCTGCGTCATCCATTCCGAGGGCTTTCAACTCTTCCCTGGATCACTTGGATCTCCTCAATGCAGTAGCCCGGTTCTCATCTCTCGCGAAAGATGGATGGTCGGAATGGATGCGAGTTGTGTAACAATACTTGCTTCCTTGAAATCCAGACTTGTCGTACCTTCCATAGCTGCATAAGTGACATGGAACATTGGAGCAGTGCCCTAGTAGGTCCAAAGTGTGGGAGACTGCAAGATAGTCCCCGACGTACCTGACGACAACTAGAAAAAGAACAACCTTCTTGCCTTCTGCGGTAGTCATCTCAAATACCTTTTCTGTCCCATCAATGATATCATCAAAAACTGCCGCCAGTACCTTGTTTGTAGATACTCCCGGAGGAGTTGACCCGATGGTCTGATGGCTCCGGCTCCGTTGCGGGTCTCCAGAGCCATACCTATTGGCAGCATGTATACACCACCGATGCTTCCTTTCTTGCCAATGTACTGCTTAAATCCATCAGAGTACAGAAACATTCTGTACACAACGTACTTTCTTCCATCTTTTAGACGTCCACTGCTCTCCGCATCGACGCGATGGCCCTTGTCCATCGGATTATCATCCGCAGATACTCGTTTCACTACGATTTTGTCAAACATCTGGTTGTAAACCCCCCTATTCGTGCCAGTGAGATTCGAAACATTTCTTTCAGAAGATACAACTAAGCTGGTGGCGTAGTCGTCATCACAGTTCTGTCTTGTCCACATCCTATACACAAGGAAGGGTGTTTGCGTTTGTTCTTCCGAATCTTCGGCGTCTGGCTGTCCTGGGACTGCAAGTTCGACGACCATGTCACCGGGGAGGAATGCCCGAGATTCTGGTCTCTTCATCTTCATCCTTTTGGTACGCTTTGAATTGGACTGCTCCTGCGGTTCTGTCCAGTTCGGATCATCGTAAACAAAGAAGGAAGATACAACTGCATCAAAGCTCATGTTTGTTGAGGACGTTAATGCAAACTGGGCCTGCATCAATCTGCCCTTCACCGCGTCACTTGCTTCGAACGTGATGTTAAGAAGGAGCCCTTTTCGAAGTTGCACCGTCACACCATCTTTGGTTGGAATCCGATAAACATATAGACTCACAGCCCTATCCTGGATTATTGGAGTGTCCTCAATATCCAAGAACCTTGGTACCTTGCTTGACGGATCCATATCATGCCGTCTTCCTTGCACCATCTCCAGCAATCTTGCTGTCGAGAAGTCAAGTTTCGCCCAGTTGCTAGGCCTTACAATCATGGTAGGAGCGCTGTCCTGTGAGGAATACTTTCCAACGCCAGCCTTCGACCCAGACTTCGAGAAATCCACAGGAAACATTTCTAAAAGACAAGGAACGAAGAAGTTGGATTTCGCAAATGGACGAACACGTCTCTTCAGAGTAGATGTACTTGGCAGTTTGAGAGTGAGCTGCCTTTCATTCAGTCTCCAGTTCCTAAAGTTAGCAAGTGTCTGATACGCAGTCTCGCTGAGACGTGTGCTCCCAGTTGCTGTTATCAGTGATGCAATATTTGTCCAGGTCAATCGAATTCCACCAGAAGCGCCGTCGAACACGCTGTCTATCAGCTCTTCGCACTCCTCAGCTTCGTAGACACCGTCCTGCTCAACGCTCAATCCAATGTCTAATCCAGAAATTCGTTCGCTTTCTTCACAACGGAGCGTGTCATTTGGTTCGGAGTGAGGACTTAATGGAAGTGCCTCTACGCCGTCATGCATCACGCCTTGTTTTTCTTGGAGGTCGCTTAGAAGCAGGTCTTTCAAAAGGGAAGCATAGGATTCTGATTGACAGTCTAGTAATTTGAATCCATCCCCTGGACGTTTAGCTGGCTTTGTGGACAGTTGCCTACATGGCCTTGCTCTTTTTCGATGTCTTTCAAGCTGAGGTTCAGAAGAAGATGGTGTGTGCCCATCCGAATTAGTCCCTCGTGATGCAACATCTTCGGAACGCTTTGCATAAAGTCCGCGTGTTTTAAGAACCCAACGACTCTCGCTTAGACGCCCCATATGTGACAGTTTCGACTAGGTTTGCAACTGGAAGTGGGGCTGCAGTGAAGTTTGGCATGGACCTCGGCATTAACAAGATTTCAGCAAGCTTACTGCTCTACAGCCGAAAGAAGGTCTTTTGTTACATTTGGCGATGCATACGGTTGTGCCGTTAATATTAAAGCTTAGTTCAATGAATACAAATGGTAAGAATGAGATGCTCCTACTCGCATTTTGATGTGATACTGCACGAAAAAAGCTCAATGGATGGCTGTCATTAAGGGCAACCATGCCATATCGAATTCGTTAATTTCAAATTGAGATTTCAAACCCAATATTCTGCTATTGACACGTGCGCATGAAAATGTAACTGATTTTCACTCAGATGCCCTGCTCGAACTCAGAAAAGGCGGTAGTTTGATATATCAAACTACCGCCTTTTCTGAGAACTGCATACATAGTTCCAGGACCAGATCCAACTCTCTGCATGCCCCTCGTCCGCAGTCCTGACCCACCACACATCCTCTTTTCTGACAGTTTCATTTCCGCGAGTTGCGTGTTCGGTTGAAATCTCATGCACAGTAAGTGACGCCACTTCTGCCACAATCCTGACCCACCGCGCATCCTCTTTTCTGACAGTTTCATTTCCGCGAGTTGCGTGTTCGGTTGAAATCTCATGCGCAGACACGAGTGCGCTGCGCACGTTGGGTAAGTGAGCGCTTTCTCTAGGCAATACCGTTTTGCGATTAGCTACAAAGCATTAACGTACGTTCGCACATTCTCTGACACATTGAAAGTGTCGAAGAACTGTGCTGACCAATCCTCACAGCGTTCCTTGTCTCACTGCAGGTCAACCCGCCCGTCGCCTAAGTCAGGATCAAGTAAGCCATCAGTACACCCTCCTTTGTCTCTCATAATTCTAATCCACCATCATGACGTACTGTGACCGTAACTGACCTCTCCTGATATGTTTCTTGGCGTTGATTATTGTATTTAACGGAAGCGCAATGAACCACTGCCGCAGTATTTCAGTATTTAAACGGAGTAGATGTAGTGTATGTAGCCGTAACAATACTCTTTGTTTGCTACAAATAAATGTGATGTGAGCGCCGCTAGAACCGCTATCGGTTTCATCCTTCGGGATAAGACCGTTTCTGGACAAGCGGGGTGACATCACCTTTGCAAGAAAGACACTGGACTAACATTTCATTGACTGAGAGTAGGTCGCGGCATTACGTCTAGTGCTGCATTGCGGCTGCAAATGGACACATATTGTCATTGCACTGGAGCAGCAAAACATAGTCGTCGGTGGCTGCGCAGATGCAGCGATGATCACCGTCTCATCATTACCTCAATGTAACAAAGTTTGGCCCTGCAAGACCTACTCCGTGTGCAGCTCCAGCCAGTCATCTACCGCCACGGGCCAGGTAGAGCCGCTGTGCCATAACTATGCTGCTTTCTAGCCAATGGCATCATTGGTAAAAATGGGCAAAATCGCAACATGAAATAAGCAAGCGTTGCAACATTTATGACACATTTTTGCTGGCCCGGACCAAAAAATTTGCGCAGATTTTTTATTGCCTCAGATAGGCTGATTTAAACTTCCTGTGAGGATATGAGTCAAGGGAGGCAGCCTTTTCGGCTTTCAAAGATCTAGTTGTTATGTATGTTTCTTTCCGTAATTTATTACGTTCAGATGGGCCTATGTTAGAAACTGGTACACTTAATACTGGTGCTGGAGTTTTGTTAACGACAGATGATGTCCTTCAGACACTACAGATGAGGGAGAAAACCAAATCATTGAAGCAAAAGCAACGCAAGACTCGTCAAGCTGAAGCGGCCTCCCGGCGCGCTGCGCAGGAAGAAACGGCTGCAAACCGTGTTCGTTTGCGAGAAGACGCCAAGTGAGCAGAACAAAATCACACCACATGGCTTGCAGCGAGCTGTGCGAGAGATGACGCGTTCTAAATCTCGAGGATTCCAGAGATGCGTCGCTCGTCAGCGTGATCTGTATATACCAGGGATACAGTGAACATTTTATGTAAATTAATACACTGTATGATAAATAGTGATGCACAATTTGGGTAGATCGGGTACCTTTACCGGTTACTGAGCCAATAGCTGCTAAAAGCGGCACGATCGAACCGCTCTGTGGTGGTTAAAGTACAGTACGCGTGTACGCAACTGCTGTACTACCTTCTTCACTACACGTGGACATCGCTGTGATGAAACCTCTAACGCCTTCGTGTCTTCGAACTCAACAGCGAGCCTCGGAGAGCCTTGGAGAGCCTTGGCATGATCTGAAATCGAAATTTGCACAGACCCAGACTTTGTTGTGCTAACATTACCGACGTCAAAACATAGAAATAGTCTTTTACAAATATACATCGCATGCAATCTCTCAAGAAACAGTAACTTGGAATTTGTGACAAACCCTATGTTCCTCCACCAACAAGAAAGGGTTCTGAAGAAGGGGAAAGGAAGTCAGAGGCTGTCGTAGAGGAAGATGGAGGGAGGACGGACGGCAGTGGGGGTTGGATGGGGAACGGAGGAGGTGAAACTATTTGTCGAAGGGAGCAGTGAATCACGGATTGGAGTTCGCAATGAAGCATTTTGGTCCGGCGAGGCCTTGCACTGCGTGCGTCTTCAGGGGCCTATGGAAAGAACCAATGAAGGTTGTTTCATGTCTTTCCCTGTCCTTCAATTACTTGCAAAGTGAGCAGCGGGAGGAGTAGGCCGGGGGGAGAGAGGCCAGGGAGAGAGAACCAGCGAGAATTGAGTCTGAAGACGTCTCTCGTCGGAGTTTCTGCGTGTCACGGACAGCAGCTTCATGCCTGTTGCACGAGTGGAAAAGATGTGCTGGCCTGAAAGTGTGCTGTGCCACGCGCGAGGAGAATCGATAAGTGGACAGACAGACGCACAGCGCTGGAGGTGAGCACGGCCACGAGATATTGTAGCAAGGTGGAGGTGCCAGCAGTTGCGTAGGAATCAGAGGAGGCCGGATGGGCTGGGCATTTGCTACAAGGAGGGAGACGGGGGGAGACAGATGGAAGATTAATGCGTCGGCAAGCTTCACGTGCGCCCGACCGTTCTTAAATGCTTTGGACTGCACTAGCTCACTGCCTCAATCCTTTCCCCCTCAAGTGAATCCATTATGTTATTATGTACATTGATCACGTGTCCACTGCAATCTCTCTCAACATGTGGTAAGCGTCGCAGACAGTCGGCTTGTAGTTCCTGAGGGAGAGTGACAACGCGACGACTGCGAGCGCGTTGAGCGCAATAGGGAGGGTGGCGACGAACGGTGAGATGCAATGTCTGATGACGGGAAACAGAACGCCGGCCGCGAGTGGAATGGCGAACATGTGGAATTCCATTGCCTACAAGTAGTTGACATTTATTCCGCGGAAGGCGCACATACCTAAGTCCGGTGTCACTGTCATAGCCCACAGGCCATCATGCATCACGACGGACCCGGACCTGTCTGTTGCGAGCTCACTCCTGTTTACCATCGCGACGCCCACGCACGCGGCGGCCAGCGCCCTGGCGTCGTCAATACCGTCCCGGGACGGTGGGCCCAACGGCGCGGCCCAGGCCCCACCACGCCTCATATTTGCATCCGCATCAGTTGCATGCAGTTTAAAAGTGCTACGTACTGTCTCACGCCAAGAAGCCAATAACTGTGCTCTTTCCTATTGTGGCGGCCGTAGTCTTTCCTATGTCATCTCTCTGCCCATCCAAATGAAAACTCCCAACTCTCGCTCCTTTCACCACACTATCGATTTCATCCGCTCCTCGAGAGCCAGGTATGTGTGCTTTTTCCCTCCATTATTCTGCAATGTCTCTCCGCCTGACTTGATAGTCCTTCCCTCGAGCACCAACCTTTTGCAGTGCTTTATTTCGAAGTAAATTGGAGAAAGCGACTGAATCGTCCGGGTTGCAGCCTTCAGGGGCCGAGCTGAACAACAGAATTTGGTTGCACTGATGGAACAGAGCACTACTTTCTTCATGTGAGCGCATTGATTCAGAATCCAAGCGCATCTCTTTTGTTGTGGTTCTCTTCTTCCGCTCCAGCTCTTCCGATTTTCTCCTGGCAGTCGGGCGCTTTCTTGTAAGAGTCATTTCGTCACTTTCTGCCGTGTTTTCTGCACTGCGAACTGGCTCCTTTCTCGGCGATGAGGAACCAATACTCATTGCCGGTGCACTGCCTTAAAAAGAGCCCCCCTTTTAGAAATGTTTTCATGCGAACGAAGCAGTAAGAACGTAATACGCCTCCCAATGTCTTCACTAAGATGATTTATCTGTACATCGTTATAAAGAGCTGTAGCCATCTTTATCATATCATCCTCTGAAACCCCGGGGGGTTTCGATCTTGTACAGAGAAGCAACAGGAACCGTGCTTCAAGTATTATTTGTCGGTCAGTCTCGATCGTGCTTCAATGCATTCCATTTGTATCTCGGCGAAGCTGGGGGACTTGAAGACGTGATAGAGCTCACACAGACGCTCGTAGAACCGAGAGTCTTTCTTTTCTGATCCTGTGATGGGATATTCTGAGACCCTCTCCCGTGCTCTCCCCACCGCCATGTCCTGAGCTGACGTGAAGTTTGAGCCACACGTACGAGGAGTGGTGTTGACAGACACTGAAGAAGATAACGGAACTACATTTGTGGGTGTTGGGTCCCATAAACGGGTGGCTCCAGAGAAGTGGGAGGTAGCGAGCCTGAAAAGAGAGACCTTATTTTTCATGACAGAGCGTGAGTTTGATGACAAAATGGGGTGACGCTCTCAGAGATCCCTATTGGAAAAATTGGAATCAGCGGTGGTCGTGTGGCATCTGATAGGGGAGAAGATGGCGGGAAATTGCCGCTTCTTTTGTCATAAAACTCCTTGGTCCTGCGATTTTCGGAGGGAACCCTTTTCGTTTGGCCAATGAGCTGCGACGTACTAAATTGTGTAGGGCTCGAAATTACGAAGAAAGGGAACCTAGTTTTTGATCATTGGTTCCGATATTTGGTTCGGAACCAAAACTTTGCTGATTTGGTCGGACCGGTGGGGATGTCAATCGGCATCAAATCTTCAAATTTCAGTTATTTAGTAATTTAATTCAACCGGTATCGATGCTCTTAAATCCCGAATATATACGTAAAACCCATTCTCCTCAGGGTTCTCAGCACAGAGCATTACAAAAAGTTCCCGCGTTTCTTTCGAAGGCCGACTTTTAGCGGCGATCAAATTCAAATGTCCCTCCCATTTTGGCATACAAGTCTCGCTCCTTACAAAACATATAACGGCAAGTTGCACTATGTTCCAATCCCGACAGCTTGCCTCCTTCATTTCCGAACCACAACAGCTATGATGTGTCCCTCCCCTCCCAAATCCCGAGACTAAAGACTCTACCTGCAGCCGAAAAGGTTGAAAACGGGGTAAGTTTTCATGATCATGCGCACGCCCATGCTGTACTTTTGTCGACTTTACACAACAGAAAGACACCCCAAGTAAACTATCTGCACGAAACCTAGACGGCTGGCCTCTCTGCCTTCATCAAAGATAGAGACAAAGGTTGAATTCGTATGCTTCTATGCGGAGGACAACATATCGATGGGTTGCAAACAGCTTTTGAAAGCAACTGATATTACCGTTTCACGCATGGCACCTGACCGTCAACTTGCACTACTGCTTCGCAATAGTTCCCAGGAATGAAGTGTTTCCGATCTTTCGAGCGGTGCCATGCTCAAATAATTGCGTTTACTAAAGCAACGAGAGAAGAAACTTTGCGATTCCGTGCATGCAATGCCGAAAATATCTCCCAGGACTTTTCTATATGACAGAAAATCGTCGGAGATCACTCAATTGACCCCAGTCACTTCTGGGACTGTGACGAGTGCCAACTCACTCTGGGTACACACGCAAATGGAAAGGAAACTCTGCAGTGTACGTGACGCGCGCCGGAGCTCCAGATGCCAAAGTTGGCCATTCAATCAACGACACCCGTCTCACCATGCTTCCGGTGGGCAGTGCAATTTGAAACGTTGTACTGCCGCTTTTCGTTCTAAAGGGCTTGGGCTTCCGTACTTTGAGTTTATTGTTATCGCATGTTCCTGAATAGAAACCTACGCTGACCACTTCCGCCACGGGCGCTTGTTTGTATGCCTGAGAGCGAAGGAAGGGTGCATACCGCCATTATATTTCAATGAGCTATGCCAATCGCGCGACATTCCCAGCCTTGAACATAAGGTGGTTGTGGGATAACTTCCGTCCACTCTTGGTGCGTCGAGAAACTCCGAAATTGTAGCCGACGGAGCAAGCGACGCGGGACACGCGGCGCACGGGCAACTAGTACGGCATAGCTCGCGAACAGAGGGTGCCACACGTGGCCGGTCATGCGAATTCGTCCCGAGGGGCGCATTCGGGAACGATTGGTAGCGGGCTAGAACGGAGCGCTGGTTAAGCTTACCATACGGTAGTAGTTAGGAGCAAAAAGGAGGGGCCAGCTTGTCGCCGGTTGACCGCGAGCGATCAGCGCCGGTTCTTAACCCCTCAGATAGACGCCCGGGCACCGGTCTCATTACAGTACCTGCCACGTACTGTGCGCCGGGTACTGTACGCAATTAAAATTCTAGCGCCCAAATTACGGACTACTGCACGGGCTCCGGCACCACACGTGTACACTGCTGCACGCACATATCCAGCCACGGCCGATTGGGGCGCGCCCGCTCGCACCACGGGGACACCACTCCCTCTTGTGTACCTTGTCCGGCCGCCAGATTACCAACCCTCATGTACTTTAATCGCAGATTAGATTTAGAAATACATCTGGTACCGTAGAGTCCGTACTGTACTGCATGGTGTGCACTGTCAGCCCCGATGGCTGACAGCTCTGCAGTGCGGGACAGCCTGCATTGATTACAGTAGATGACTACCGTACAGTGCGTACTGTGCTGTAGTATGATTGATTATCTTGTACCTTAAATACTAGGGTAGAGCGACAGCGGAAGGGACGAAGGACAAGGCTGGATATGACCATCCACCGCGGTCTGACGTGCAGCTTATTCTCAACATAACGCGACCGAATCGCACACATTTACAAGGGACTCAGGCGGGTAGTGCACGCGCGGTACACGTGTGAGCCCGGATCCACATCCCGTCAGTACTAGTACGTCACCCAAAACGGCTCCGGGGCGTCGAGGCGTCGATCCGCTCATGCACTCTGCGTATCTACGCCCGCTCGGCTCCACTATACCGCTACCAGGGCCCGTGCCCGGTTGCTTTGCTGGTTTTGCGTACTTCTTTTCTGCAGATCCCGTGTCTCGTCGAGCTGGACGTACGTCCTCCACCTTTTGAGGGAACCATTTTGCCACTGCCAAGTCAGCGTTGGCATTTTAAACGACAGTTATTTTACATTGTTTTGAGGCGCCGCACCTGGGATATGCGCTTTGCGATGAGCCTCTTTTCCACACGGGGCGCACCTGAAGCCCAATGACGTCTAACCGAAGACTAAACCGTTCAGCACGACGCGGAACTGCGGCACGTCGTAGCCTTGCGCTCTTGTCGCGCTTCCGATGTGCTCTGAGGATTCTGCGCTCTACAGCCGTCTTCTCCATGACCCGAGGCACCTTTTTTCTCGCATTTTCGTCCCTCTTTCTCCGAAGAGCTAGCTGAAAAGCTCTGGAGAACGTGAAAATGCTCCTTAACTCATATTAACCAAGCCGGCTGTACCCACAGTGGCGTCCCAAATCAGTATTTCTGCCTGAAATTCCCACTGCTTTGCTTCTAAAATATTGTATAGCTCTTGTACGGGGAGCCTGGCATTGGGATTGCCCAGGATTGGCGGACGTGATTAGATAGCAGCTGCGTTGGTTCTGGAGGCCATGTACCATTACGAATAAATGCTGAGCGCATATTGATGAGAGTAAATGCTTTGTCGTTCGCGAAAGCAAGCATACTGCAATTGTCATATACAACCCACATGTCCTCCGTAATATGTGTCACTGACCGATTGACTGCATCATTCTCGGACCTTTGAAAACTGCGAAAAGCATTCCGGGTTGTGCTATCCTCTGCGTATAGGCCGGCAAGGCGTTTAAACTTATGTTACTCTGGTGGAGCATTTCAAGAACCGCTAGTGCAACGTGCAAACGATAGCCGTCAATAATTAGTGGTAAGTTTGGGAACACTTTGATATAATTACTGAAGCACGCGAATGGCAGCATGGGTTCATGCATATGCTGCAATCCGACGTTTTTCAAAAAATGTTCGATCTATGGTTCCGTTTTAGTGCTCAGGAGGACTACTAGCAGTAACGCTTCTGCCATGAAAGTGTATTTCAATGCTCAGGTACTTTTTCGTCTTCAATTTCAAACAAACAAGGCTGTTCGGAAACATATGTTGATTGCTTTGCAGGCAGAAGCATTTTTAAATGTTTTTGCATTTTTGTTTGAGAGTTGTGTAACACCCCTTTAAAGAGCGCTTCGCACCCCGGGCGATGCGTTGAATCCGTTTCTGTCCTCAAAAATCATCACCTTCAACCAATGGCACTGAAATTGCACAAACCGGAGATTCCAAAGCGAGAAGAAATCGTAATTGCGATTATACGCCTGACAATAAATCTGCAAAGATGTGTAGAAAATCTAACCATACCGTTGCCAAATTCCATTACAGATTCCTTTTAGAGAATTGTTAAGAGTGAACTGGCTGTGCTATCGAAACGGAACGACGTAAGTCTTACGAGGGGCTCTCCTGGCGCGAGGACGAACATCAACAATAAATTATCAATGTCCTCGACAACGCAAGTCGAGTACAGACTTGCGACAACCCGAAGGAAATCAAGGGTTCAGCAGGCTATTTTTTAGCTGCAGGTCGGGGTTTGGTGCCGAGATCCAGTTTCCATGTAATGCCCAATTTGCCGCGGCAGTGGCGGGTACCACGCGCTGGGGGCGTCGACCGTGACAGCATCAAAGAGCAGCGCGCACAGAAGCGGCGCGGCAGAAGGCGGCGCGGGAACGGGCACGGCCGGCGGCAAAGTGCGCACCGTAGGCGGGTGCGCGTGGTCCGGCGGGCCCTGCATGTACAGGATCATGTCGGGCGGCGGCAGTGTGGGGATGCGCCGCAGCGCAGAGACAGGAATGCGCCCGCGAATGAAGCGAGGGTTGAGGAACACGATGTTGCATGTCAGCCACGGGTCGATCACACCGTGGCCGGGGGCGTGTTCAGCGCGACCGAGTTGTTCGCCAGCGGGACTCCTTCGCGACAGAGTCCCAGCCTTTTCGTTGACCCATGATTTATTGGCGGAAAGGAGTAAATGTCTCGCAGGGGGCCGGCAGCTGGGGTACGGAGTGCGTTGTGAGCCAGAAACGGTCTCGTGTTTGGACGGGAGCGAGTAAGAATAATTTGGCTGGAGCGTATGTGATTGTGGCCAATATTTTTCGACGCTTTTCGTGTCTATCCGATAGAATAGACTACAGTTTGAGTCTATCGGGAGGTTGATTAGACAGACCGTGGTTTAATCTATTTAATAGATTCGCGAATAGCTTCTAAATGGTGCGGTCAGGAGACAAATTTGGGTCTATCTGGAAAAATCAAAATTAGAATAGATAATAGAGTAGCTGTAGAGATACTCTTACATAAGGGCTATGAATTTTCAAGGGGTTGCTCTGTCAGGATTAACTCCCTCGTCAAGACGTGAAACAAGATTGTGACGATTAGTCTGCAGAGTTGGACTGGCCAAGGAGAGTTAACACCATGGATGGATCCAAAGGAACGCATATATTGCGTACATCCTCTGGTCTTGACGACAGTGTCCGTCATTTACACCCGGATTTCTTGCTGTTTAAAGATACCGTCAACCTCGAGCGAAAAGATTTCTATGATCAGCATGGTCCAGTTTGCTATGTGTTTGTTGGCTGCTATGGATATCTGAGGTGAACATGAATGGCAGTTTTCCTCACTTTTCACCGTCTCAACTCACATGAAATGCTGCTCACGCTTCTTAATCTCGGAAGGGGAAGAAGGGAAGCGTGGTTTTACAAAAGATTGATGATCGAAATTGAGTCTCCGTTGGAACAGTGGCCGATTACTTTCGCATGGTTCTATCCACGCCTTTTAAGCATTTCAATTCTCTCGAGCTTCACTTGACGCGATGGACTCAATCTGGAGAACGTGCTTCTATGAAGGGCTTGGTCATACCATTTACGAAAGCATAGAAAGGATGAATAGGAGTTGTTACAATCGACCTATGAGACGGCAACGAATGAGTAACGAATGTCCAAAAATTTCAGATACAACAAGTTCCGTACATTTCTAGGACGTTGACCATTTGAGAAGGAGCTCTTTTCGATTTCGTACAACAGAGCTGCTACGCTGCCGAACTGATGGTTTCTTTGGAGGGGTTTTACACCTTGGGCCGTGTCATGCTTCCAAGAAAAGTTAGCAACACATGCCTTGAGGGACTCACATTCAGATTGAAGTAAATGTTACTTTATGATTTCGACATTCTTCTATTTGTGGGCTGCGCAGACACCAACAACGCGCGCGGCCTAAACATGATCATCTATCGTGTTGACTGTAGTGCGCAGTGTAGGTGACGCACTTGAGCCAGTTACGGCCGCAGGGGACTCCCCGGAGGTGATGCTGCTGGAGGTGGATGCAGATACATGCCCATGGGTGTCTGCCAGAGGCCCAAGAAAAACTGGATCTATGATGAAAGGGACGTTGAGAGGTGGCACTGGAAGAGCTGTCTCTGGCCGCTGTGGCGAGAACATGATCCTTTCTGTGAACTGGTTCTATACAATGCCGAACTGTTCACCCAGACGCCGTTTCAGCATTTCAATGGCGATTGCTGCATTCGCAACGAGTGTCGAAGCGCGGAGGGTTTTTGAATATCTACGCCCATTCAACGACGTTCTGGAGTCTCCCTGACATTGCTTATACGCTTCTTGTCCTTCTCGAAGGCCTTGTTCCGTTCTCGATTTCCTTTTCCTTCTCTACATGCGATTTTAGGTTACATGTGAGCGCCCTGGTCATATCTTCATCCGTCGTCAGCGTCCGTTTCGTTGCTTTTACTTCGCAGTTAACACCCAGTCGGTCCAAAATGCGTGTGCGTAGTTCTCGATGCCGCGTGTCACTGCTACGAGACCGTCATGTTCGGGCGAATTAGTAGTTGAAGCGATCGATCCTTCTTTTCCATGTCTGAAACAGTGCTCGCGACGTGACGGAGAATTTCAGCAGATATGCCATGCACGTACACCTGCCTCGAGCTCATGCCGTACTGCTGTCGCTCAGCTACAGTCGCACTGCCGGGAATGTGACGATCTCATGCACAGTCCACCACGCTCGCCCAAGTCGCGACGAGTGAGTCTTAAGATTTTGAGCCGAGGCGCCATATCCAATCAGCTGGCCTGGAACCCAGGTCTCCACGAACTTGTTCATTACGAAACGCTGCCGTGGCGGCGGAGGGAGTTTCGGAGGTGAAGAGGGGCTGGGTGATGGCAGGAGAGCGGTTGGAGATCAATGGTAGCATTGTGCGGTGAGGATTCGGAAGGCGCGTCAGAAGGTGCAAGTACAAATCTGTTTTCATCTTTGTCGGGAGTCGACATGACAGAGTTGGTGGGAACAATATCTGGGAAGACTGCAGATGGAAGGTGGTGGACGATAAGCAAATCTTTTAGTCTGTGCTTGATGTTGCCCAGTCTTATTTGTTACACTAGATTCAAACCGCCAATATTGCCGTTGTGCGCAAAAACAGATAAAACATTAGTATTAAGATACGCTTTTACAGTACAAGACCAGTTCTCGTGCACGAAAATCCACAAAAACACAGGTAACTCTTAGTTGACTAGGAAATGCGCAGTACAACACTTTTCCGAACTTATTGAATAAAATCAAAAGACAGAATGACTCATGAGGCGTACAGCAGTCTCAAAAAGCTATCACATAGATCAAAAGAGACGCGCACCTAACAGCTCTGTAATCCGTTTCAATGTCCTTCAACAGCGCACGACGTCTGCTTCTCGCCATGAGATCACGTTGATTTTGCGTACTATCAACTAGTGCACGTTCCCCCTTTGGCATGCGACTCTTTCATATCATTGAAAGGCAATTACGTACACCTGTACGGTCCTTACTGCCCTCAGAGCGAAGAAGACGGACCATTACACATGTTTTATTCCAGGCAAGTCACACTTTGAATACGTGCCCGTACAAAACATCTCCCCGGCGACATTTATGAGATAGTACATTGAGTCCGTAAACTGCACATTTGATCAGAATGGTTTTCTATCGTGAAACGGTCTGCAGATACTTGGCGATTGCAGTCTTTGTCTTCCAATGAGAGTGTCGCACGTGCTGGAGAGCGCACCAGATGCACTGCATGTAGGTATTCGGATGCGCCTTGATATCCTTTGTCTGTCAGTCTGGCAGACAAGGGATATCAAGGCGCACTGAGTATGACTTAGAAGTCATACTTAAATTCATCGGTGTACCGCAAGTCTCTCACCATCTTTTCGGGTGCCTCCTCATGAAAAAGTCTGTTTGGGCGAAGTAACTGCAGGTACGATACAGAGCTTGGATAATGCTCCGTGAATCAAATAACGGAACCAGTAAGAAGAACCAACACTTCCACTTTGTATCCATACAGCTCGTATTCACGGCAGGATTAGCGTTCTCTCTCTGTTACGATTTCAGTCGGGGGATGCTTCGCTGCCATGTCACGTCAGCAGCGCATCTTTCGTAAAGGGGGATACGCAATTTTTTGAAGGCTCGTTATTTGCGAAATACTAATTTTAGATACTTGTGAGCCGCTCTTGTGTCAATTTTGATCAGACCGAGCGAGGCGTGTGCCTTCAGATACAATTTCCACTGAAATGAATAAATTGATTCCATTTTCCCGCTTTCGATCGAAAGCGTGCATCCCAATTCATTTCATCTCGGTCTTTAAACTCGAAAATACGCAAATGCGTGCAATATTACCACTGCATGCTCATCTGAAGTTTACGCTTGCACATCCCTTCCCTTTCTCCCAAACTTAAAATTCTCAAAGCAGCGTACTTCATGACGCTCAGCCCTCAGAGGCCGACTGTTGGAGATCTAGCACTGAGGATCCCGGCGGCTGTTCAGGCAGTGCATTCAGGCATATCATATTGGCGTGCAACCCCTACGTTTTTCGTTGAAACAGCTTCTTCTCATGACTTCGATACCAATGCAAACCGAGCCGTACAGAAGCTTGGACGAAAACGTGCACTACGAGAAGAAAAATACTCGCGGCCATTTTTGTCTGTTCTGTGCAACTCAGTGTACCGCTGAGTCAGTATCATTTGCGGGAGGTGGTTCAACAAATTGGAGGCAGAATGCCACCAGCCCCTCGCCTGCTTCGTTCTTTCTAATGTATCTCCTGCGCATGCTTTCCTTCGCTCCATTCGTCTGCGGCATGCTAAGTCCATACGTTTTGCCAAATCTATCCTTCAAGACGGCAAGCCATTTAAGGCGTAAAAATACTGTACGCACCTCACACTTCCCTCCTCCTGAGCGGCTGATCGCGGATCTCTCTCAAGATGCATCCCGTATTTTCAACTTAGATACGACGGGTGTCAGTTCAAAGAACGACACCATCGGCATTACATTTAAGCGATATATTCTGCGCAGTGGTAGTCGCGATTTCAAGCTTCCTATTCGGAAGAAACTAGACTGTATTACTATGATGCCTGTAACTTGCGCAAATAGGGAGGGTGGTGGTTGCTTTGCCTGATTTAAAAGGCTCAAACCTTCCGTTACGGAAGATGGCGCGCGAGAGAGTAGAAGTTGAGCCAACACCGGAATCGCTACCACCACAAGGTTCTGTTGCTGCTGTTCGAAATAAAACCGGATGTGCAGATTTCATGAGCTTCAAGAACTGGCCAGTCCACTTTGTGGAATATGTCAAAGGCAGGAAATCAGCTGCCAGACTGTTGCTCAATTATTATGATTATCGTGCGCACTTGTCATTGGATGTGCCGGAAATACTACTGGAGGAAATATTGTTATCTATTCGCTCCCCGCTCGTACATAGGGAAAGAAGCAACCTTCAGATGTTGTTCCGCTTGCGGTCTTTGAAGATGCCCTCAACCGCACCGTCAGTGATATTGTCCAAGCCGTTACTGACAAGGCACGGGATGCATCTGATGTATTTTCCTTCCTACGAGAGTCTTGTATTCTTTTATTCAACTGGAAAAATATTAAGGCTTCGTTTGGGTGGTGTGGGGTATGGCTAAATGATGCCATGACGTTGTTGAGTCATCCATACCCACGCAATGATACGGAGAATAAGAATCTGTGCTTTGTGCAGAAATTGGTACAAAAGCGTCTGGAACGCCTTTCTGTTCTCCGGCAAAGATTGGCAAAGGGCCCTGGCTGACCGGCCAGCAATACCGCATAACAGATTTGATTACACGACAAAAAGCTGCGCCATGACATCTCTGCAGGTCATGAACCTGGTGCGCAAGGATCAAGTCGCTGCACTACGCGAGATGAACACTGCACGGCGCAGCGCAGAGAATCAGAAAGAGATTCATGCAATTATTGGGACGTTAGCAGATTTATTCTCCATTGAACAGAAAGAGACGTGATTCAACTGCAATTCGTCTCTTGCTGCCCGATCCAATGAACTGGGTTTGAGGGAACCATTCTGGCTTTAAAGCAATCAGAGTTGCTACAAGCATAGTTTACGGTTTTTGTGCCCAGTGCGACAGAGAGTACGGCAGCAGCTAAGCTGCTTGCAATAAAGCGAGCTGCTGACTGTTATTTCCTGTTTAGTCATGAAGGGGCAGGAATATCACATGGGGACATTACAGACGGCTTCCTCGGGGACGTGGTGAAATAGTGAAATTGAATGTCAGAAAATGAGTTATTTTAGGGCCAATGTTCTGATTCTGTTCGATAGTCGACGACATAAATTCTTTGCTTTTTCATTGGCTCTGACATCGAGTTAAGCCCTATGCAAAACCAGAGACTTTGATAGTAATTCGCGTTTCAATTTGCAAAATTCCGAAATGTCCCATATTGGAGCAAAATCTACTATATTGCAGCTCTTTCCAATTTAGTACGTCCGGGACGCACTATATTGGCCTATTTCCCTTTTTGTTATCACGTTAACTCCCCATTTGTTCGCACCACAAGCAGCAGCGGCTCCAACACCAGCAGGACATACACATATCGCCATGCCACCGCGCAAAGGTACGCGACGCGTCTCTCGCACCCGACCCGCGAGTGGCGGCCGCGCATCTGGAGGGCAACAGAGCTCATGCGAGGCGCCTATCACCCCTTCCAATTCTGCCGCTCCTGCCGCCTCTGCTGCTGGCGTGTCGATCGTACGCACCATCGCACCACCCGTCGGCCCTGCCGCGGAGCCACCTGTCACCCCGGCCGCGACGCGCAGGCGCAAGCTACGGTTCGTCATGAAAACGCACGGTGACAAGCTCCTCGACGCGATCATGAACAACATGACGGCGTACCAAAACGCGATTGGGGGCCGCACTCATGCGGAGAAGAGCAACGGGCGTGTGAAGCTCACCAGCGCGCTGCTGAGTACTGTTCCGTCACTTCGCGATGCGTTCGGCACGTAAGCAGAGGTGGAGGCGGACCGTGGGGCGACAATGTATCGCCATCTTCAAACACTGAAGACAGCATATCGTGAAGCGCTGAGGGCTTTCACGGCGACTGGCGTGTCGACGGAGGACGCGGAGCGAGTGTGGATTGACAAGCTCGGGGCCACAGACTCGCCGGAGAAAGGTCGAATAGTCTTCGGACGGAACCCCTCCGTGTCAGCGGCGTGTCGGCGGTCCTCCGAACGCCCCTTCGAAGTTGCCCCGGCCGCCGCCAACACGGCGGAGGTATCCGATAGTGACAGTGACAGCGACGGTAACAGCGACAGTGGCAGCAGTGAGGGTCGCTTTCGCCTCTCCCAAGAGGAACGCGACGGCGAGGGCGTGTTTGAGCCGGTCTCAAGTGGCAGGGGCCCTCGCACAGCGCCAACTCACGCTCTGGCCCGGCCGTCGCCGCCTGCTGAAGCTAGAAGGTCCGCAGCGGCGGCCATGCTGGCACTGGACGTCACTAGAGAAAAGCGCACGATCTGTGAGGCGTCCGCTCAACGTGCAAGCTCCCGTCGCCGCGCGGAGAGCGGCGACAATTTCGCGGAGCAGGTGTCGGCAACTTTGCGGGACTCTATAGGCACAGGTAGGCAGTCCAGCAGTGCCACGGCGGTGGACGAAGAAAAGGCGAAGTACATAGCGGCGCGTACGGCGAGCGAGAAGGCAAGAACGGCAATGGCGATCCTATCGAATGAAAGTCTGTCAGAATCCGCTCGCCGATCCCTTCTGAAAAGTTTGGGGCTATTGGACATCCTTGAAGACAGTGAGTAGCATATAATGTAAGGCTAGCTTTCGCGCACTGTGCTTTTCTAAGCGCTCTTAAGTTTATTAGACTCTAAACTAAACTACGAAATGTGCAGCTCGCCTATGTACCGTCATTCACGCACCCCATGCCCATCCGTACGACCTGTCGCACCCGCTCGTCCCTGCCCCTTGCAAGCGGGGAGCACACATCGTCGGGGCACGGAGGCGCCGCAAAGGCGTCTTCTGTGCTCTGCTGGCGCTCCGCGCTGCAGGACTCCTACTCCCACGCTGCGTCGTACCTGCGTCTCGCGTTTTCTAGGAAGTTGTGCAAGCACGCGCTGGCGAGAATCACAGTGCCTGCGATCTCGATAGATTACGGGAGATAGCGCAAAATAGCCCACCATCCTTTTAGATGCGCGAATGCATTTTCCGTTATAACTCTAATTTGAGCCAAAAGAAAATTGTATGCCGCGCAGCGGTCTTTGCTCGGGCCAGAGGATACGCTCGCTTGCGAAAAATGTATCATCATCCACTCGCGAAGCACGAACCCAGAGTCCGCGATGACCGTGCACCCCTCCGGAAGACGCCGGCTGTGCAATGACGGGTCGCCGCACATAGCGCCCATAGCTCCGTAGACTTCAGCATGGCCATGTCGCTGGCTGATCCTTGAAAGCCTACCGCCGCGAACGTAAAGACGCCGCGGTGGTCCACATCGAACAGGCTGCCGACGGAATAGCAAGCGCACTTGCCGCTGTAGTACTCTTGCGCCGCGGCGCGAGGCAGCCCGCGCGGCATTTCCGCAAGCCGCCCTTGTATGCCGTCAATCGCCATGGCAATGTTCCCGAAAATGTCAGTGCCGCGCGGCAGATTCGGACGCCAACTTCTTGCGCTCCTGGCATTCATCTCCACCCGATAGCGGCACAGCGAGTCAAAGCCAGACGTTATCTCGGCACAGGCCGCGCTGTCAGACGCGTCCGGCAATTTGGGAGTCGGCATCGACAGCGTTATAATTATTGCAACGCGAGGGAGCCACGATTGTTGGAGAGTGGACCTCCCTAGTTCCCAATCGATGGCCGTCGCGGACCAACTGGAGATCCCTTGCGCAAACGCTCGAACGTTGTAAAACACTGGGAGAACAAACGGATTCGACTTCGGCCCGAGGGTGCTGGGGTCTCTATCAAAATACGGGTCAACAGCTTCCAATAAAGCAAGGAAGGTGTCTTTCGTCATTCGCATTTGCTGAAAAAGACGCCCGGGTCAAGCTGAACGACGACCGCGAACATGCGCTCTGCGCCACAGTCGATGCTGCGTTGCACGCGAGAGGTAGAGGCCTCACTGCACGCGTTGCGCACCATAATTACATCGGTACAGACCCGCTGAAGGGCCCATACCTCTGCGGCGGCCAGCAAGTTGGAAATGCACACAGGCTCCAAGTCGGCACCTATTACGGCCGCCAACCCTAGCGAGTCGTCGCTGGAGCCGCACATGAGGTCTCCTTCAAGGTCAAGGCCCGCATCGAGCAAATGCTCGTCCTCGTGGTCCTCTCCCGCGCGACGAGCTTCGTAAAAGCCCGAGCGCTGGCGCACCGGCGCTTGATAGCGTGCTCGGGCTGCTGATGACGCCTCCGAGGGGCCATGAGACTGTGGCGCGCTGCGTTCAGCAGGAATCACCGCTACCCTACTCTATGTACGCAAGCGCAAGCGGCGCTAAACCGCGCGACGCGCGGTTTGCGTAACAGTTACCCGTTCTGCTGGGGCTGCTGATAGAGACTGGAGACGCATCCAAGGGGCCATGAGATTATGGCGCGCTACGTTCAGCAGACATCATCGCGGTTGTGCTACTGCTGTGCTGTAACGGTTACCCGTTCTGTGAGTTAACGTGAGAAAAAATGGGAATTGGCCAATATAGTGTGTCTCGGACGTACTAAACTGGAAAGAGCTCCCAATATAGTAGATTTTGCTCCGATATGAGACATTTCGGAATTTCGCAAATTGAAACGCGAATTACTATCTATGCAGGTTTTAGAAATACGTACTTTGGCTCAATGTGGAGGACATAACAGACTTTTTGGTGTTTAATTCACTCTAGTCGAAGGATTATGACCTACAAGAGTGTACGCTATATCATAAACATTTGACAATTCGCGCAGCATCCCTTAAGTTAAGTTAAAAAATCCCTGTCGTTGGGACGACACTTGTCCATTTTCACTTCTTTTCCACAGGTGCTAGGCCTAAAACATACATATATGCCGATATCATACACACAAATTGATGTTATGTTCAAAGGCAGAACATTTAACAGAAAATAAACGAGCTGAAACATTCCATTACTAGCCATGCTTCAGTACTGTATGTGCGTGGGTCTTATAATGTGTTCTTTTACCTCTACCAAGATTCCGATTCTTCGGCAATTAGTCTTCTTTCATAATCCAGATCTCAAAGAATTGAGGTGAATCGAAGTTTTGGATAGCCATACAGGGGGGGGTCGCTCAATAGTGCCTACTTTAGTAGTGCTTCCCTCTATATAGTGCTATGGCTCACCCTCTGGCACAGGTTATCATACGCTCACACGTGTATCATCCGGCATGGTTCAGTACTCAAAGGATGAAGTTATGTAGTTGTGTTATACAGGATTTGTTGTGTTTGTGTTAGCAGTGTGCTTTGTCCCCAAATATATGTATTTGAGCCTCCTTTCTATAGTGCCATCCCCCCAATAGTGCCATAGTTAGAGGTATGTCACGCTATAGCACTATATCGTAGAAGGCACTGTAATTGATTGCCAACCTCCATCTTTGTAGGAAGTATTAAGAGCATCCCCTGCCTGTACGGCCTTTACTTCGCGCGACCCCGCTGGTTCCGTTCAAGGATGCAATACCGTTAGATGAGCTTCGAGCGCGACAGCTGATCGACATAGGCCGCACCCAAGCCGCTCTTCGCGACCTGCACCGCGGAGTTGCTGAGAATGCTGAAGCATCCCGAAAGCGAAAGATTAAGAATCACAACGCAAGGACGAGCGTTCACGCAGCCAATTTTAGTGTGGGAGACTTTGTCTTGGTGCGCAGGGCGGTGCCCGGCAAGCACAAGCTTAATTTCTCCCTTATAAATCGGACAACTGGACTTGTTTGCGTCATCGCTGGCGATGACGTCGTCATCAATTTGATTGCCAATATCATTGACGAGTTGATTGTTGATGTCGTAGAGGGTCTAAACAGCGCGGTATCATTTCATTTTGAAGTAGGGGCTCTTGAGAAAATATTTAGTATAGAAGAAATGAGAAAGACCCGTGTGAAACGGCTTTCTCTATCGCAGTTGTTCTATCTTATACTGTTTAGTTTTAGTAAAATGATGAAAACTTAAGGTACTTCTCACAAAAAGGCGGGATTTTCGGGTTTGAAAGTTAACCCGCAGTTGCGGATGCCCAGCTTAGCGCGTATCATGCGCATTTATGTTTTAGTTGCATATTTAATTAACTTCTCTACCAATATTTCGCAGACCCCATGCATGTGAATTCGAACATTTGCGATCTTCGAAGCACTGTATGCAGTTACTCTACTGTTTTGAAACATGCTGGAATTCTAGCATTTTTATCGGGGTGATTAAGCAGCACTCCGGTTCACAGCTTGTCTTATTTCACAAATAAGCACGATTTCCCCATACCGTGTATTTAAAAAGGGCTAAGGCACGTGTTTCTGTTGAACAGGCTTGCCCGACACGCCATCCTCACTTTCCCTTGCCCACGCTCACACTGCACTCCACGTCACACGTGTCCAGTTTGCACACTTGTGTGACATTCACACGATTGACACCCGTACAGCCAGCACTGTCCGCGATCCCATCTCACTGTCGGTGAGATGGGACACCGCCGCGGCACCAAAGATAGGACAAAGCTAGCGCGCTCCTCTCCAAAGAGGGAGAGAGGCAAGAGATCATCAAAAAGGTAAAGCAGACCCCCACATATCGAGTCATCGACACTCTGCCCTGTTCTACGGGTAGCCGAGTAGACCGACGCGCACCTCGCTCTATCCCTCGCCGCGTCTCCGTTCTACGAGACGCGCAGTCGCTGCGGTCCTCCTCCGTCCTACGAGGAGACACGCAGGGACACCAACAACCACTTGACCCCAACCCGCGCAACACCATCAGTTTCATGTGAAGCACAACGGTACGGTTTCAAATTACTGGGTTGCATATCTGCAACATGTAGGATGGATCAAACCCCTGCCGTCGAACTTCAATTGCTCTCGTTTCCTGTATTTCGGGTCTCACAGACGCCAATGAGTTGTTCCTTCGCAAATTTTCTGCACAGTTGGGATGTCGGTCGTGGAATATCTTTAGTGACCTTCCATGGCCAGTTGAGGTGAGGTGTTGAAATGGTCACCTCGCACTCGTGGCTGATGCTCATTTCAGCAATTCCACTAAGAGTAAAGTGAGATATGAAAATGCTATAGCAGCTATTGTGCATGCAATAATGCTGTACATAACTGATAAGAAAAATCGTCCACGTGCGATGCAGACGTTTGCCCTAGCGTGAACCCACAAATTACCTAGCCTTGGAACTTGTGGGTGAGGCCCAATCCTTCTCATTCAACCCCGGACCAGTTCACATCCGCCACCCGAATCACAGCTCACCAGTCAGTCATCCACACTCAAACGGAAATGCATTGACATGCCCGCACAATTGCCACACGGACAATGAAAGCGGGGAAATGCTCCTAGACATAAATCAAAAACCACGCCTATGTAACAGTGTGGAATACATAACCTTTATCGTCATCGTAATGGCAATGCGTCTCAAACCAAACATACGAAGTTGCGCCCAAACGGCCCTTCGTGAACAGGCGGAATTGAGAGATCACTCAAAATCCTTTCAAGCTCTGGAGGAATCACTGATCGCTCACAACTCTCCATCCGACCATTGGTCATTACAGTGTAAGACATTGGGCTGAGACTCTCTGTCTTGAAGGACACAGTCGCCCCTCAGATCCGAGGAACGTCATCGTGGATGAGATTTCAAGGCGAAATATGTTTTGCATTTTTCGGTACCCTTCGAAGGGTACCAACAGTACCATCGACCTGTTTTTGAGGGTTTTCTTAACCCGTTTTCTGGACAGGACCATACTTGTACTTCTTCTCTTTCTAATTTTATCTTTGAAATTATCCGTCGCTTGCCCTCCTACAGTACACATGCGTCGACGCCACCTACAACATCACTATTATCATTCTGCGCAGTATAGGGCAGGCTCCCGGCACAGCTCCTGTGCAGTACACTACGAATAATACGGTTAAACTGCTGATATTTGTCTCTGTCTTCTGACAAGCGCATGGAGTGGGACGACTCTCGGTGTTGTCTTTGTGTGTGTTGAAACTGCTGTCCGTCCATATCTATTTTCGGAGGCGAATATTCTCGACAACCATAATGAAACGAGACTACGAAAGTCATTTGCTGGTGTCAGTTACGATTTATGCTGCATGGTTCGTTCCATATCATCAAAACTGAAGAGTTTGGGAAACCTAAGACATTTATAGAACTCGGCGACAGTGGCTATCTTGTAGGTTATTAAAATGTTCAGCTCATCAGCATCGATATATTCAGAGCGTGGCAACCCTGGCCAGGAATAGATGACCGAAGTTATAATAAAAATCATGGCCTCGCGAAGATGTTGAAAAATCGTTGTTCAAAACTTTGCTTGGAGTCTACAGTGCAGACACCTTACCAAGACAATTACATCACAAGACAATGCCCATTCTCAAATCTATACTGTCGAATCTATGGACTCCGCATGGTTCATATTGGAGGGCGAATGCATTGAAGATAATGAGACAAACTGCAACTCAAGAAATTGATTCCTTTTATCTTTCCTCGTCTGCTCTTCGCCCTTCCTCTGGCCAGCGAACGGAAAACTTTGCAGTCACCTAGAGGATAGTACCGCTTTTTTAAAACAAATTGGCCATTGATTCACTTGAAGGCGCACTGAGGAGAGAACTTTCATTGCATGAGTTTCTCTTCCAAGGTGTCTCAGGAGTGCAAACAACTCTTCATGTCATAGATGTAATGTGCAAGAGGAAACACCAGTCGATACAGTAGAGGGAAGGGGAGCTGGACGGGCTGATCTGCAGCGCGGTTGGTATTGGCCAAAAGTCTCAAGACTTTTCGTTCTGGAACTTTCGGTAAGCTGCTTGCTGCTTTGCACTATTGGGCGAATGTGGCATTTTTTTAGTGAAAGGAGCATTTCCTTCTATGAAGCGAGTTCAACCCCACGCAGCGCTATCACGCCCTGATTGGGAGACGGTGTAGGTTTAGGGGTACCCTCTTTGAAAAAATGAGTTGGAAAAAATAGACGTCTGTCTGTAGAAAGAGAGTTGATTGGGTCTTGATTCGCTTCTTCCGAATGCGGAAGCTTCGTTCGAGGATGGAATTGCTCTAGACTAGAAATGTCAAACAAGTCAGTCTTTCATCGGTTCGACAGGAACGCGAGAGTGTATGGCTGTTGAAATTCAATAGAGAATGTCCAATGTAGTGATGTTGAAGCTATTCAGGCGACCCATTAGCGATGGACGAAATGCTCAACAGCTGTGTTCCACTGATTGGCTTCACACCACACCGATGGTTGCGCGGGTTTGGCTTTCGCAAGACTTTCTTTCGGATGCTGTGTTTCAGAGGAGGCAGACTACATAGATGGTTTCAGGAGATATCAATGATGAGAGGGAGCTCTTAGGAAACGAGAAGAGCCGGAACTATTTGCGGACTTGTTTTTGAATGCACAGTGCTCTAGACGAATAAGCTAGTAGTTATTGGTCTTGTGCCTGAGTGACTCTTGTGACAAATATGTTCCGGAGTCACATCATCAGTAATGCAACCGGGTTGCGAGTGACGTGGGCTGCCGTCGCATAAAATAGTGTCGCTGAGGCACCGACAGCGGGGATAGAGGTGTGTCGGCGAAGGAGGCTTGAAGAAATTTTTAAAATTTTCTCCGTAGATCTTGAGCTTCATAGTGCTCCTGAGAGACTAGACTGTGAAGGATCGATCCTCCATGGCGTTGTGCTGCAGCATGACATTTTGCTTGCGGCAATGCCAGCCGCATTTGCCAACAAGACAAAAACGCTCCTGCGTTCTCGTCGATCGCGCTCTTTCTGCAGCACCACCGTTTGCAGCGATCGGAGGAAGCGCTTTACAGAGAAGGAATGTCTGCAGAGCAAGTACCCTTGAAGGGCACTCTGAACAAGACTATGAAACTTTTGAACGCTGTGTTCTGTACAGTGACCTGTACCGTTTTGTATTTCACCAAAGCGTTCGAGAGCCTACAGAATTCGTAAGTGAAAGGGAAAGACGAGCTTGAAGACTTACTGCACCACTTTCATATGGATCTTTTCAACTAGGTACAGTAGTTGGGCATGGATTGAGATTTCATCTCAGCATGGGCTCCGGCACGTGAGATATGGTGTTTGTGAAATGTACAAAGAGTGTCATTGGAAAAGGTTATTTTTAGAGTAAGCGTTCAATGTGCCTCTAAATAGAGTTGCTTACATATGACAACTCTCTGCTTGAGCCGTGATTTGCGAGTCGAACTCGGTTTTATTTGACGCATTTCGACACAGGAGAAAAGTTGTGGTCCATAAACCGCTTTCGAGTCTAACTACAATATTCCATTTGTTTCATTCTCTCCAACTCCGATAAATTGGATTGCGGCGTCCAGTCAGAATCACTTTTCTTCGCTTCCAAACTAAAATAATGATAGTCAATCCACTCACTTTCTCTCCATCTTCCTTGTCCGCCGCCTTGCCGTCCGTCCCTTTTTGCCCTTCCTCTTAAATATATACAACAAAAAGAGAAGGATTGCTCGAATCTTTCATAAAGGTACACGTACATCAAATATTTGTCCGCGTTGAGATTATCTGCACCATGCCTAACTAGGAGGGTTGCCTTGCACGGACTAGTTACGAGCCCCTCTCTGTCCGATCAGTCAAAAAATATAGATGGCTTTGCCTCTGCCCAGGCAATGTCACATCTTGTGACAAAGAGAGATGGTACAGCGTAGCTACGTCTGTTTGATTGTCGTCCGGGCTTCCGGAGGGAGAATATCCTGCACGTACCAGTGCAGTACGTACAAGGCGTGCACATGCAACACGACTGCACATGTTGCGTCTCTTCTCGGGGACATGCTTCCGTTACGATTTCGACACCATTTCGATCTCACTAGAGCCTGCTCTGATTTCAAGTGTGTGGGGGGCGGGGAGCTGCCGTAATGCACAGAAGCGAATCTGCCTGGTGGTGCCAGCACCTGCTCTCCGGGAAGTGCATGGAACATTCGACCGTCATAGAACAACAACTCTATATCACCGGTGCAGTGACATGCTGACTTGTTTCCGTTCTTGTTGCCCCCTTTGGTGTGTCACAGCTTTCACGTGAACTGTTCGGCATTGCTCTACACGACTATGAAAACTACATCAGTACTGGTATCTCTTGTACCGTACAGTGTATCAAAAAAACATGATGGCAGAGCTTACAAGCTTCGCGCACCAATGGACCGGCGAAGACACCAGGAAAAAAAAAAAACGTTGTACAGTATTTGCCATGTTTGTCAGAGTTAACTGTATATCACAGTCGCAATTATCGAAATGGATTAACTTTATTTAAAGACAGGGCGGTGTCCTAGCAGTGATGTCGTAGACGTGCTGTTGAGCGTATCGAGGGAAGTCATGTACAACGTTGCCATTAGAGCTCTAGTGAGACGGACAACTCTATTTTGTTGCGCTGTGTAGTACTGGTATGTGCTACATCGCATTGCTGATGTTGATGATAAGATTCCTCTACTCTACTTGATGTGAGTGCGGTCAGTTCAGGAGGCATTGAAAGGCGATTCGTGAAATACGGGTGTGTGAAGAGTGTGTGATTTGGGGCGAAGAAAGGTCGTTGCGGAGACTTGCTATGAGACACAGCAGTGAACGAGAGGTTTTACAGTTTGCGAAAAGCAGATGATGACGGGAAGATGCCCATTTTATGACAAAGTGCCAATGCGTCATGCAGCAAAGCTAAACAAACCGTGTCGTGGTGCATGGTGAGGTGGCACATAGTCAGCGTGGGGGGGGGGGGGGGGGGGGGGGGGGGCATGGCTTGCAAGCAGTTTTGTGGCATGAAGTGTCATATCATTTACTGTACTGGTACTACTCGTACAAAAGGCATATAAAGTACTAAGTCTTCATCGTGTCCTTCAACAAGACGGAGTCTAAGCGGCATGGGTATCCTCGAGATGATGTAACCTTCAGTTGTTGTTGCCCCTCGGTATCTGTTCGATAAATGAGGGACACGAGCGTTACGTCAATGTCACACAGAAACTATTCACGGGTCCGGCTCGGGCGCCGACGCCGGGAGTGGCTATTGTTGTTCAGCGGTCCAATGGCGGAAAGCAGGGTGAGAAAAAAAGCTTCCGTTGCACCTCCCGTCGATATCAGTGCAGGGCGTGTGTGACCTGTGGCGGCGTCCGTCTTACACACGGCGGCATGGGTGGGGGTCGTAGCGCTGTGGTCAGGACGATCTCAGGTGTCATCGTCTATTTTTACAACTGGGGTTCTGCAAGCCCTGCTGCCCGCGCACGTTCTTGCGGCTGCTGGAAACTCGGCTTTTCTTTAGAGCTTTACTCCCTTTTTCCGGAAATGACTATTCGGGCCGTTGTATTGCACAATCTGTCCACCGCATCTCATGCATGCATAGTATCTCTTCCTCTCGGTACCCCACACATGCTATACACAACGGAGACTGTGCCTGCCAACCGTGTTGCTACGCTCGCCACATCTAATTCTCTTTGGCCACACCTGCAGGGCGTCCTCGCCTTCTCGCCTTCGTCGCCTCTGTTCCGTGCAGCACATATCCGGTCCGCTCTCTCACGACGTACTCATACAGTGCCAATGAGGGTACAATACCGGGTCGTCCATTGGCAATCGTTCGATTGACCCTTCCTCACCGCCCCAGTCCCTTGTTGGTGCGAGCCAATCACAACAACTTTGCACCCCTTTCGATGTACCTCTCGTACCTTTCTCTAACACTGACATCCCACTTATACATCTCTTCTTGAAAGTCCCACGACGCATGTCAGTACCTCACAATCCGTGCACACTAATGAATGAAAACTACCACCTCCATCGCCCTTCCCACCTCAGCTCATATGTCGCTTCATCCTTTCGTCCTATAAAAGCAACCTCGATTTTCGCACCACTCGCAACATCCTTTCCACGCCCCCCTTCCCCCCCCCCCCCCCCAAACCCCACGCCCACCTCCTTATCACCCGCAAATCCTCACCCCACCTCCATTCACTCTCTCCCGTATCGTCTATAGCCGCAACCTTCCTACCCTCATCCGCACCCTCCTTGCCACCTGAGTCCACAATTCGCCACTCCACGTCTTTTTCAAGCATGGCTGATAAAACACATCTACCTCCCATCAGCACCCTCCTGCAATTGACAGACCTTGGTTCCAACTACTCGTCACGGCATCGAAACTCACATAGATCGCACAGGAATTTCAACAACCTTGACGGCTCGCATTTGTCTGCATCCTTTTCCCATCATCGGGGACGGTCCTCATCTCCTCTGGATTCCGATATCCCAGGCTCTGGTTCCCGTTCTTACAAACAGCAATCCGCCGTTCGCGATTCGCAACACTCCGGCAAGACCGCATCCCATAGCCACAAGACTGCTAGCCTCCTTCCGTCTGTAAGCGAAGTGCTCGGCTCCAATTCCACTCAAGCTGACCATTGGTCTTATAAATCTTCACAAGCATCAGGTCGAAGCACAGCTCCAGGAGCTCGGGAATTGCATGCTCCAACACGAGGTTCGTCGGTACCGTCGTCCCGACAGAGCGGACATCCGTGCGAACGCTGCGGACGCATGTTCACCCGGAAGTCTGATGCAGTCAAGCATAAAAGAGTAGTCCACGACAAGGTGAAGACATACGTCTGCCGGGAATGTGGGCGGAAATTTGCGAGGAAGGACTACTGCACGGTAAGTGTCAACCCTATTTACGTGTTTTTGGGTCCATATGTCTATATGCATTTACATGTGCAATATTCCTGGAGGCCAAGCGCAGTTTGTGAATGGCGCCCACAAACAATTTATATTTTCTCGCTCAAGACAAACATCTAACAGTATCTTCTACCGCACATGCATTTTTGGCACCTTGCCCCACTCACAGAAACATGAGAAATCACTGCACAACATCACTCCTCCTCCCACCCAGTACCAACTACGAAGACAGTTAGCCAGGCAACAAGCAGAAGGCCGACGAGATGTACAGTAACAAAGTGACGCTGCCAGCAACGAGAACTCGATGCTGTTATTAATTTTTTTGACGCAGCCGTTAATTGACAGAAACGTAAAAGTTCGGTTAGGAACCAAACAACTTGGGAGTCTAAAACACCTCAATGCTAGGGGTGACTTCTATGTGCTTGCAAGTATTATCCCTGTTAATGAAGGATTTAGTGTAGCACTTTGCACAGGCTCTGCGCCGCGGAGTGCCGCAAATTGTACCATTGCCTAGGCTGTTTTTGTGCAACTTGTGGTCGACCATCCCCACCTCGCCCATGGGGCGATTATAATGCGGGGATAGAATTACCCTGGAGTAACTACATACGTCGGAAATTTCATTCATGTCTCTATAGGCTGAAAATTAGTCCCTGTACTGCTTTGTTGTTCGAAGTCTTGTGAGTGCAAAACTTTGACGGATATGTTTTTTGTTTGTTGCCTTTGCCATTTTATTCCACACATGCGCAAATTGGCCTTAGAAACGTACATCCTAAGTTCTATTGATTGCCTGTCAGTCGATAGCGGCATACACAGACATCGGCAGTAGGTGCTAATGACAAGCCCGTTGGGTTTGGCTTTTGACGGGCATCTTTAATGCGAAGTAGAAAAGTTGGCGAGTTGCCATTAGTTATTTGATTGCACTCAAATGTAATCTAACTAGAGTTGCTCTTTCGAACAGTCGCTATCAAGAAGTCATGACGACTAAACATGACATTAGCCAGGGCTGCGGAATCAAATTGCGACTGTCGAAGTTCGACATCAGATGTTGCCATCGTTATGCAATTCTACGCAATAATGCCCATAACTGTAATACAAGAATCCTCAGACTCGATATAAAGAAAGAAAGAAAAAACGGCCTGCCACTTCAATTACATCGCGACAGAAAAATGCCAGGACAGTGCCCACAGAAGAGCTGGTACGCAAGAAATTGGAAGTAGAATGCCAAGAAAGCACAATATTTTGTTCAGAAGGCGTCAGGTCCATCGGTATTTAATTTTGCATCGAACACCAGCGATATCTAGCCTTGCTTCTGGAGTTTGTGGTCTCTTTGTTCGGACTCAAATTTCGTTTGTGGCAATAACAACCTTCATTGTTCCCAGTGCCCAGGTGACAAATGAACCCATACGATGTCACTTTCAACATACTTTTTTTTGGCTTATATATGCTTGAGAAGAAGAGGAACAATACATACCCTCACCACTGAACTGCCTTCTTCGGTGCTGCAGGATGTATGCCAGTGGGAAGTGCCTGTCCTTTCGCGTCGTTTTTCCTTAATCTAGCGAAGAAGCACTTTGAATACTGTACAGGAGAGGGTTGACGCACCTGGATTTCGCTAATTGCAATTAAACTTTTCAGGAATAGAGCATGACAAGTAATACACGTTGCAGCTATTATGTTGCTGCATGTGACTATTGACTATTGATTGTGAAATGTGATCAAATAGTGAAATCGTTTCTGTAACTCATCGCCCGCACAGAAGGCACACGTGGATATGAATTGGCGCGAATGGAGCACACCGCAACGCCTACAAACTTGTACTGCACCACGTCTAGATAATACGAAAAAAAAAAAAAAAAAAACGAAGTCCCACTACCCTTCTCGGGGGCCAAATTTGGGACAGGGCTTAACTTGGGACACTTAACTTCAACCGATATGAACTGCTTCTCAACGCTATTAATCAACCGAAACTGTGCATACAAGTGTTTGCCGTGGATTCGACAGCGCGTCAGAATTCAAACTGGCTGGCTGTTTGGGCGGGTAAACGATACCTGGTTTTTTTTGTCCCGAGATACTGTCCTTGACGAGGCGGTCTACCGCTTAATCCTCAAATTACCAACCATGCCACATTCCATGAGTCAAACGGCTGCCTATATCCGGCGCCAGAAGCAGGGTGAAGAAGAGAAGCAACGCCGGGCTCGTGCCTTGACTCTATTCGGGAATGGAAGGTCGGTAAGGGATGTCGCGTCAATTTGTGGAATTTCAAAGTCCACAGCAGGTTGCATTCATACTTGCCTGAAAGGCAAAGACAAGGAAAAATTAGAAAAGCTACTTGATCCTCTGAATAACCGGCGTGGTCGAAAGACTATCTGGACGAATGAAGAGTCTAAAGCTTTAAACGAACGCATAATTAGTGCGGCGAGAAGAGGATTTGCTGTGGATGTTCCAACACTACAGTCGACATTAAAAGAAATTTGTGCAGATGGTCGGCAAGGATATATTAATGGGATCCCTTCTCGAGCTGCTATAAGAACGTATCGCGCACAGAACAGAGAATTGGTCTACATGAACGCTGAAAATAAAGAAGCAATCAAGATAAAAGCCGAAAACTACTATCACGTCCAAACTTTTTCCGAAACGCTCAAAAAAGTGGAGCAGGGTCATCTTGGAATCCTTAACGATCCAAACAGAATCTGTAATATGGATGAAACGCATGTGGACGGAGAGTTTGGACGTCAAATTAAGGTTTTTTCTTCGGCAAACAGCCACCACGGCGGTGCAATTGCCAATGTTAAAGGTTCAGGAAGGCACTTGACCTCTGTTCTTATTGCGTCAACATCATGCCAACTTGCCCCCCTTTTCGCTGTAGCAGGCGGAAAGAACGTCATGCAGTCATAGATGGCACCCCTTCCGAAGAAAGAGTACACAAAAGACAACGTTCCCCATTGGTTAACAGACGAGTCTTGGATTCCGAGGGACTGTGTTTTGAGATGTACACAGAAGGGATCTGTCGAAATGGACACAATGCCTCATATTATCGAACATATTGATAAATTTGTTCGAAAGGCAGTCCCGAGGGAGAAGGCATACATTTTGTGCCTTGATGGCCACGGGTCTAGAAAGGGAATTGAGTGGCTTGAAAAGGCGAGGAAGCACAACATAGAAGTAGTTGTGCTCCCCGCAAACACAACACATTTTTTACAACCCTGCGATAATCAAATTAACAAAAGCTTCCAGAAAGCCGTCAGGAATACCAAAGATGAGCTTTTGTCATTGGCATCCACCAATGTACATGCCATGGGGTTTAAACTAAAGCTTGCAGTAGCGGGGCATGCTGCAGTCACAGCATCAATTGTGAGGGAGTCTTTCGTGAAAACAGGCATCTGGCCAATGGACTACCGATTCTTAGATAGACTCAAGACAGCAGCATTTGAACGCGAACAGACCCGCACAGCACTAATCAATCGCATTGACAACGCAGGACCGACGTCGGCGCTTAAGAGTGTTCGAAAAAGGCTCAGTGACAGTGACACATGGGGGAAGCTGAAGACAATATTCACTGAGACTTCAGACAAAACAGAATCCATCAAACGCCTCCGCCTTGCATTGGCTGACAATGATTCTGTCAACTCGATATTACTTGGAATCAGTCGAAGGCCAATCGCCCAATGTGGCGGAGAGACGAGGAGAGTGTTGGGGTGCGGAGCTCCGTCGCGGTGCCTTACAGTTGGGGACCTCATTGAGGGGCGCAGACAGAAGGACAAAGAAGCAAATGCTGAACGGGTTCGAGTGGAGGAAGAAAAGCGTTCGAAGGCAGAGGCGCGAGCACAAAAAAACGCGGTAAGGGAGCAAGCGAAAATGGAGCGAGATGAACTGCGTCGCCGAGAGCGGGAGGAAAGGGAGGCGATGACACGTGCGAAGTTGGGCAAGAGGTGTCGTTCCCCTTCATGTACAGGCAACCAAAAGACAGAAAAGAGCGCGCGGAGCACTGGACAGTCGACGCCATCCCGTTTTCAGGACGCTGTGGAGACTCTGATGCATTTAAGTAACAATAATTGTTAAGTAACTCAGAGTGGCTACTGTCTCAAATAAAGCCCTTTTCGAAAATTTCAACACTCTGGAAGCAGAACGAAGAATTTTAAACGTCTTGATTGACAACCCACCAATGGGCGGTGTTCCAGTTTGCTTGTATTGGGGACTCAAGGACACTTGCCCGGCATATATTCGAGGGCTCTTTAAGGGAACTGTTGTCAATTTATGGGAGTTCCCATAAATTGTGTCCCAAATTTAGCCCCGGAGAAGGGTACTCTTCTCATTACAAATCCTCTTCCTTTTCCTATCCCTCCCCTCATGGCGCAAGTTAACCTGCCGTCGCCCACCCCTGATGACAACTGCAGCTCGTCTCTGTCTCGCGATTCTCCACCTACTCCTTCTGTTGGATATCAGCTCCATTCCACGGAAGTCATCCTCGCTACTAAGAGCAAAGCTGGACCCAGACCTACTTTTACGCCTAGCGATGACCTCATCAGCGAGAGGCTAACGCTGCACAGATCCGTATTACGAAATATGGATAGATGCAGATGAGCTTTGCCTAACCCGCCAAGCGCAAGAAACCGAATCCGAATCCGACCGCAAAAATAACCTGCAAGCGTCTCCAGGATCGATTCCAGAAGCATTGGCTTTGAACCGCGATAGAATCGAAATGTAACTATTTGAGCGCGCCAAAGAGCCCTTTATGAGACGTGAAAAGCGCGCTGCGCACGAGAACCTTGAGTTGGAGAAGTTCTGTCTCATGATGTAGACGTTTCGGGGGAAGAAATAGGGCGTTGAAACCGCTTAGATAAGCTTCATTTTACGGTTTCGGAGGCTGTGAGGAGGAACGACAGGCCTTTGCCGTTCTAAAATTTCTCTATCTCGTCGTTTCGAGCGCAGACCTCGCTACTCTCCTCACGGGCCCGCAGGATGAGAACCACTGTTGTTGAGGTACTCTTGGACCGTGGCCGGCAAGTATTGGAAGTTCTGTGAGATATTGTTGGGGTAGATGAAGTTTGGCATATTCTTCGGCATCATGTATGCCAAGTAAAGCGCTCCAACGGGTGATTCTGCAATGAACATTTTTTTGAAGTCAACGGCTGTCCTTTATAGCTTTCCCTCCTTAAAAGCCTACTCTGCAGTATCTTTCACCCTTCAAATCGCCACGTTCAATGCTCTCTGCGAAGGTATCAGATTCGAACCCTGGAACAGCACTTGAAGAAGTGGGCGGAGGCTATAATTTGAGTCTCCGTGAAGACAATACTGAATTCCATTCACCACCATTATTTCTTCTCAAGTTTCCTCCAGCCTACTCTAAGCATACAGCGTCCAGTTGTGTGTCTCTGATCCTATAGCGGTCTATGCGCTTGAAGCATGAGTCCATCATGTGTCGTTACAGCCTGATATTTCAAAGCGTATTTACGCTTATGGAAATTATACGCCACGATCTGAGCCTCGGCATCACCAGGACGCGCCACTGCTATGACGGTGCCATCTGTGAAGCCCACGAAATTTGTAAGTGCGTTGCTTTTTGAGCGTATGGCGTTGGCATATCGTACTGCATGTTCGCTTAAGGAAAATTGAAGTACAGAGTCGGTGATTAGCGCTTTTCTGAGTGCAAAAAACTTCTCCAGTCCTTCCCGAAATATTTCACAGAACTGTGTCGCATGTCTTCCAAATATTATTTCCACATCCGACCATCTCGACGGACTGCTAATGCGTCTCATGATATTACACGTGACGAGCACTAGATCACAAGTGTATCTGTTTCGCTTAGGTGCATGTATTGACAATGGCCATCCTACACAGTCGACCATTTTGGAAAGATCATATTTCTCGAACCTAAACAAACGATCACAGCCCAATTGAATTAGACAGTTGAAGTTGAAGGAAAAGGCAGACAGAGAAATACGGCTAGCTTTCGAAATACATTTTGCCCCCTCTGATGAGAGCACTTGATGTTTCGCCATTGCTCTGTAGAGAACTTCGGAAATAGAAGCATTACACAGTGAACCCTCGATATCTGAATATGGATGGTTGCTATCTTCCCCATTCAATTAGAGTGTATATTCAGTTTCCAAGGATGTTCCATATACAGCCAAAACATGTAACAACCCAAATCGGGTCATTTCTACCAATATTTCTAATTAAAATACTGTTTAATGCGCGTCTGCCTTGCACTGTTTGCGCATAGCAGCTTCAAACTTCGCTGCACTGTGCGCAAGGAATTCATGACTCTCGGATCAACACAGTCCTCATTTTCGAGCAAATGGCGAACAACAACAACACTCCTGAGGTGTTTTTCGAGCGTCAATGTATCCAGATACGATACATCCTCCTCTTCGGTGTCCTCACCTTCGCCCTCTCTTAGCAAACTTTGAACAGCAACGTTTGCTAGTGTCACCTCTTCGACTATCTCGACAACTTCATTCTCACCAGCCGGATTCAAAATTGAATCCAGACACATTCGCGCACGCTCTGGCACTAGCTCTCTCACTGCATCCCGAACTCCTTCCACGTCATTCTCTGCCGATTGCCTCACAATTTGAGCCGACACCAGTGCGGTATGGTTCCAGCACTTTTCTATCACACTAGCCGGCAGTTCATCCTAAATCCTCCGCATTACCTTCATTGCTGTCAGCTGATCCAACTTATATATATTTGACTCACTCGCGTCCAAACAATCCAGAGCCCTTTCGTATTGATGCTTGCCATACCTCGTTTTAACCGATGCTATGATCCCAGCATCGAGTGGCTGCAGCTTAGAGGTTGTGTTGGGAGGCAAATAAATCACTTCTACATTGTCCACTGACGGCAGGGATTCTTCACTGCCATAGGCAGAGAAATTATCCAGCAACAGTAGAACACAACGGTCTGGGTCCGTACGGGTGATGTATGACGAAAATCTCATCAGCCAGGCAAAAAACAGTGGCGTAGTCATCCAAGCTTTGGAGTTGTTATAATAGTTAAACCCCGGCTCTGTGCCAATTTAGTTTTTAAAACGGCGCGGTTTTCTCGCCTTGCCAATGCACATTAGAGGAAAACGCTTGGAGCCTGAAGCATTGCAACATCCCCAGTTCGTATGTCGAACCTTTTGCTTCTCACGCCCTGGCAACCGATCATGTGCAATTGTGCGATCCGGTGCCAAGTTATAAAAATGCCCAAACTCGTCGGCGTTGAAAACGTCAGCATTCTCGAACCGATCTATCTCAGCACGGAGCTTGGGCAGCTTCCGGTCGATGGAGGCATGATGGGCATCCCCAGACTGGCCGTCAGATGAAAGGGAACGAAGATTACAGCGGCGCTGAAAATTATGCAACCATCCGTTGCTGAAATGTAAAAATGTCCGTTTGTGGCGTGGTAGGCTTTGGTTCATTAACATCTGCAAGCGCTGTGCTTTTGGATAATCAATCCCCCATTGACGCATCGGCGAGCGGCGAACTGGGAATTGATCCAAGAGTGTAGAGCTGCCTCAAGCTCGGAGCACACGCCCAAGCGTACACGTTTATGTATGACTGATGGAAAGAGGGACGGACGGAGAACCATTCGAAGGAGGCAAGACATTGTTGGCTGACTGGAAGGGGGCAGAAGGCCAAAGAATTTGCATGCCCAGTTGGCCAACGCAGCCTGATGGAAAGGCTCATTATGGAGGTGGCGGCGTTCCCGTTCGTCGATTATCTTTTGCTTCTGGACGACAGTTAAGGAGCTGTTCATTCGCCCCGGAGGGGGATGCATTGGAAATGGAATAGATAAAGTGAGGTGATGAGGGAAAGATAGGGAGTGTGGTCTCAAATGTCTAGGGATTGTGCCAAGAACAGTGGAGAGATATGCTGGCGAGTCTCAGTATTGTTTCTCAATCATAAAGTTTTGCGCAGACTGTCAGGGGTGTTTGCAGCGGCGGCTGGGTCAATTTTCGATTGCTCGGGGAGGTGCGGAAATAGATCGACATTGATGCAGCAATGCAGCTATCCTAACTCAATTGTGTCTCATAGAATGCTGTTGTATGAGGCCTGTTATGATTAAGACATAATTTTAGTATTCAGTTAGGCTCGATTCATGAATACCTCATATGTGATCTGCAATCAACGCTCCGGAGCTTGTTCAGAGCAATGGCATGCACATATTGCGGATATTCACATAACAAGGATTCAGATAGCGAGGGTTCACTGTAGTTTGCTCCACAGCGCCTCCGCATGAGGATGTACGCGGCAGCCTCTCATCTGCACTTCCTTGCGACATGTAGTGCAATACCCGTCTCGGGTAGGGGGGAGGAAGGAAGTGAAAAAGGAAAAAAACTGGATACTGTAGTCCGGGGTTGGGGGACACGCGTGTGCGACGAAGCGCACGATTATTTTAATTATTTAATTTTATTTACTAATTAGATCTAGAATCTAGAGCCGGGAGCTACTGTACTCGCCCCGGCGGGGCTCTATATAACCTAGCCCTTTGACCGAACAAGTCAATAAACCAACCCGAGTTGCCGGAGTTGAATGTCGCCTTGGTCGAAGTCCGTCTCTATCAAGACGCTCCCTTTTAACTAAGCCTACGGCATCCTCTATCGCTCGGGGTTCCCTTTTCTCTTTCCTTTATTTCCCTATCCTTTTCTATCTCTAATTCTACCTATTTTTCCCTTATCTTGTGTTGGTACCATCGGCCTCGGTTGCGACCGAACCGGTGTAGGTGTTTCGAGCCATCGGGCGACACAGCTGACGCAGCGCTGCTACTGTGACCCATTTTCCGACGGAGACCGTTGCAACGACGTCTCTCTCGAAGGGCTCCGTCTTAGTACGAGCCAGTGTTGGTACCATCGGGGTCGGTTGCGACCGAACCGGTGTAGGTGTTTCGAGCCATCGGGCGGCACGGTTGACGTAGCGCTGCTACTTTCATTTCATCCCGTCGGGCTGCGTTGCGACGCCCCCGTCAAAGGCCTTGTCGCGTTACAAGGTGTCGAAGAAGCTCAACGAGCATTGGCCTTACAACCCAGTGGAACCGGGGTACCTACGTACGCGCCCCACTCCACACTCGTCGAGCAGATCTCTTCGCAAGTCTCTACCACACCGATCCCGGGCCGGGCTATTTCTCTGTGCCCCCCCCCCATCAGGGATCCGAGCTACTACGAGTCGCAAGCTCGTTTAAACGGAGAAGGGAGAGTCGGACACTCCGTAGCGCTGTGCCATCGGCAGTTTTCTTTTTGTTGCTGTTGTTGTTTTTGCTGGACCATCGGACCGCGGTCTCTGCCCGACAGGCGCATTGCACTACAGTCTCGCACGCATGGTACCCCTCCTTACCTATCAAGCTCTCAAAACAGGCAGTGCTCTAGAATGGATCTTCTCATTGTGAAAAGGAGTGAGCAATGCAAAGTTTCAGGACTTCATTGCGGGCAGATAAATTGCTGCCAGTCCCCAACCCGCAACCATCGTCCGTTTGACAGAGGAAAAGGCCCCTGACGCTCCCGGAACAACGGAACTCTTTCTTAGGCCGCCCTTGGCAAGGAAGGAGAGATAGGGAGACATGTGATGTCCAGGAGGTGGATCATAATACGGCTAACAACTCTGCAAGGAATGCGGAAGGAAGTTTTCACATGGACAAGAGGAGTTGCTCCGAGAGAAAGAACGCTTAACGCTGGAAGGAATTCTCTCATCATCGAGACCAAGGTCGTTAGAACAAGCTTTCTCCCTTGACCCGACGGGAAACCAGCGCACGAGGTTAAGGTATCATCAGGAGGCCCATCGCGACATCCGGAATTCTATGGAACGCGATTGTCCAGTATGCCACCAGTACCTTCCCAACGTCGCGGGACCTCCTCGGTATCTCCAATAGGGCCATACTGTGCCCATGTCGTACGGTTCTGCCCACATCCAACAACGCATGCAGAGCCCTATCTGCGCTTGCACTAGGCAACGCGCATGGATCGAATTTCCGGGAGATGAGAACGGAAGCCAAGATTTACGGTAACCATCTACACGCACGACTACTTACCGACGGACGACTATGACCAAGGCTCGGAATCATCGGTCAGCCCTACCAGGAGCTCCCTCCGGATCCGCACCATAGGAATCCAGGGGACAATAGCTGGGATGACGAGGGACCTCGTGCACCTCGGCGTAGGTTGGAATGTGCGCGTACGGATCGCGGACAGGCTCCCGCCACACAAGAGTAGGGTTCAGGGGCGGTAGGGCACCCCCGCGGGAAGACATCGCTCTGCTGTTGCGGAGTGCGTCACGCTCCCTGCGGTACCGGTCCCGGTCAGCGCACGCGCGCTCATACGCGTTCATATGCTGGAGCTTATCCTCCCGAGACCGTCGTAACTCCTCCGTGGCGAGCTGTAACTCCGATGACAGCCGCTCGCATTCACTGGCTCGGCGGTGCGCGTCATCCGTCCGCTCCAAGAACCAGGTGGACAACGTTACAAATAATTCCCCGACCGACCAGGCGCAGTCCCGTAAATTACCCAGAGCTCGAGAGAGCTAGGGTATGTCTGCCACTTTGCGCCGGGCAACGGGGAGGTCGTGCACCTCGGACCCGCGAATAGGCCCACACCCCAGCGGCGCCAGGGGCGGAACTGGGGGCACGACAGGAGCCCGATTCGCCGCAGGGCCCGCCACCGACGGCCTGGCAACTCGGGGAGGCGTACCATCTATGACGTCGAGGGTCGGACTAGCCGCGTCCAAATCGTGGTACCTTTTGCGCCGCGCCTCACGCGCCTCGGAGCCTACGCCCCCGAACGCGCCCGTACAAGGGAGAGTTGTCGGACCCGATTCGGAGAAGGACGGGAACGTATCGTTCCGAATATCGTATTGCAGGAACGCCGCCCGCTCGCCGAACGTGAAGTCAGTCCACAGGCGCCGGGCCTCCTCTTCGACGCGAAGCGCGCGTTGCAGAAGCTCAATGGCAGAGCCCAAGGTCCAGAGGAAGTGCGTAGAATGCCACTCCAGAGGATGGAGTGCCACATTTGGGAGTCCCATAGCGACCCTCTCCAAATATGCAAGCGTGGCGGGGGGCTGGATAAACAACCGCCGGTTGACGCAGATCTAGCTCATTATGGCGCTGGTCACAGACCAAGTGTAGCATAAGCGCAGATCAGAATTAGATTTAAAATTAGATCGCGCGCGCGCACGCACATGTACTGTCAGGACTGTCAGGACGCCCGCACACACGCGTATCATCGGCGCGCGCGCACACGTGTATGGACAGCGCTACAGTAGCTGAGTACGGTAGCTCAGCACTATAACGCGCTATAGTGCAGCACGGACTGTACTGTAGCCCTGTATGATAGACGCGACAGACGCGTAATTGTATATTAAACTATGGGAACCGACGGCAGCGGAGGGAAGGCAAGCATCGGCTTGGCCAGACCCTCACCGTCGGCTAACCCGGAACGCTTACTCTAACTCGCGCACGCTCTCTCTGTTCGCGTTTTAGAGTAGAAGGACACGGGTAGCGGACGCGTACGTGCGCGTGTGAGCTAGGATCCGCCTCCGCCCGTCGGCACTGAAGCGTCACCCAGTGCCGCGCCGGGGCGTCGAGGCGTCGATCCGCTCTACCACGTACACTAACGCGTTCGCGATCTGACCCGCTCTACCACCGCTATCGGCCCGTGTCCTTCCTCACGCGTTGCTTACTGGTCCTTTCTGTTCTTTTCGCGTTCTACAGGGCCTCTTACGCGGACTGATCATACACCCCTGCCGTTGGGGTGTTTACACTACAGTGGTCTCCCGACCTAGAAGGCCACGCGATTATCGCGAGAAGAATATCGTTCGAATCCGCGTCCGCGCGCGTCGAAATGGAAGAACGAACCGCCAACTCGATTCAGACGGAACCGGCGAATATGGAGTCAACCGCGTGCCGCGCTTCCGAGTCAGGCGCGCTGCACGCCCCCTTCGGCGGCGGCGCCGCAAGTCCTACCGGCCGCAAACCGTCGCCTTGGTTTTCAGAAGGACGCGCTTGCGCGATGTATGCCAGGATCGCGGAATACATCGAGGACGTCCGGACCTCGCTTCGAATTGACGTCTCGGACGCGGTATTTACGCGCTGTATGGAAGAGCTACGCTCGCTTCGCGAAGGAGGGTTTGACCGCGTCTCCCAATCCTTGGAGAACCTCCGAGAGCTAGTTGACCAGCTACAGAGTCGGCTAGCGCTCGTCGAGGATTCGCGTCTCGATTCCCCTGTTGAGGACAGGGAAGGCCGCCCTGAGAGGTCGGCCTCATCAAGACGACCCGACGCACAACCCTTCCCGTCGGCGGCGCAAATAAACGTGTTTGCCCATATGGCCGTGGAACTCAACTCGACGCGGAGACGCGCTCGCCAGGAGGAACAGACCCCGACCAACAGGTCGCCCGGGGCTCCTACGAGGGGACCCGGTGCCACTGTTCCCCCCGATCGCTTCAGACGCACCGGAGTTCCAACCAACGGGTGCCGGATCCAGTCGGTACGCGGATGGCCCAAGACCACCAATGGACGCGAATGTCGCGTCCGAAACCCAAGCCCTTGCGTGTGTCGCCGGAGACATACGGGGGATGAGACGCGTACCGTACGCGAACGACCAGGACCGTGGAGGAGCCGCCCGCGGATCAGGAGAACCGATTTTCTCTTTCGATCCTCGCTGGGGCGGCTACCAGCCGGTGGACCTCACCGCGCATCCCGGTCCGGTCGATATCCGAACGCTTCCCGTCACCCCTTTCGGGACTTTGGGACCCGCGGTGCCCGGGGTTGAGCCCGTCCATACCATGATACAGGAGTTTAGCGATGTCGCGAACTACCGCATGTATCGGTTGGACAATACGTCGAGGCTTGTTACCTCGGGAGACGCGGGACGGATCGCGAAGTACGTCCAGCGCTGTCGTGGGATTCGACCCACGATGCGCAGCTTCGACGGCACTGACGCGACTCAGGTACTACCGTTCTTGAAGGATATACGTATCGCCTTCAACGTGCAACACCTAACCGAAGGTGTTGCCGTCCGCGTCTTCGCGCATTTTCTTGAACGAGACGCGGAAAAATTGTATACGAGTTACACCATGCGCGGACTACGCGCTGGCCAGCTTCACGACGACGTAAGCTGGCCTGGTCTCGTCAACTAGTTCATCAAACGCTACCTCACGGACGACGTGTTAGGTGAAGCGTATGATACAGTCGCGACCGCGCAACAGCAACCCCACGAGACGGAGAACGCGTACGCGGATCGATTGGAGTCCGCCGCGTTCCGATGCACCGCCGTGTTCACCGAACAAGCACTCAGGCATTATTTCGTGCGCAGACTAGCCCCGGCGACCCGAGCCGCCGTGGCTGAGACGGTGCAAAGACTGCCCGGATCGCAGAAGACAGACCTCTCAAGCATCCGCCGTATAGCGACGGCGGAAGGTACTACCTTCCGCGCGCGTCGCGGCCTACCCCTGCCGGATCCGAAACCGGCAGGAAGAGCGGGTCGATCATCGAGGTCGAACGCGACAAGTTCACCCGCGACAGCCCTCCATATTGGAGAAGATGAGTGGCAGGCCGACCCTGTCCTCATCGCGCCAGGCATGGAGCAAGGGGGAGGTGGACCTCCCACACCGGCGTCAACGCGGTCGACCGGAAGCTTCGCCACCGCGTTTGCGCATACTCGGCACCTGCCAAGTGGTACGGACCACAAGGTGCAGGAGCTGGACATTTAGCGTCAAGGAGAGGATCGCATATCGGCAAGCGGTCCTAAGTTAACCGAAGAGGAGACGCGTCACGCGGCATCTTTCGCATCCACAGACGGTAGCGCGTACGTCTGTTGGCTATGCCGTACGTACGGGCATGCCATGTGCGCGTGTCCATTCCTGTCGCCCGAGCAACGGATGTTCACTGCGCACAGGCATTGCAAGTACTAGATGGAGACGCGTCCTGAGATTTGCAACCTCCTCCAGCAATCGGTTCGCGAGGACCGATTTCCGCGTCAAGGGTGCCCGAGTCGAGCGGGTGCGGGCGCCCGCTTCCCGCCCCGCGGTGGCGGGTACCGTCGTAACGAACTCGACCAACGCGGGAGACGCGACTTCTGCCAGGCGGACACGCGATATCCGCGTCAAAACGGAAGGGAAGACCGGGACCGTTCCAGACTCCCGCCGGGGGTACAGAACGCAATAATGTGCCTCCAGGACTGGGCAGAAGATACGCATGCCCTGCCCAGCGGGGAACGCGAAGGAGATCCGGCATCCGCGGCCCCGCAAATTCTGCAACGTCCGGACGTGGTGAATCAAGGCCTCGAAGTATCCGAATACTTCGACGAAGCCGCGAAACCGAGATGGACCACGCCCGCGCCCCCACTCGTCGAGGGACGCGGAGACGCGCCAGCTATCGGTAGCGACGCGTTTAGCTCCGATAGCTCCGATAGCTCAAAAACGCGTAAAGACGGTTACGTTCGCGCGGTCGCGTGAGCCGTCTTGTCCATATCCCATCGACCCGTCACCGCGAGCCCGACAAGGGCACGGGGGATATTTACCGATAATATCTCCCACTCCTCCACGCGAAGACGCCGAAACTCGCGTGATTCCGGCGCAGAAAATAAGGGACGTCTTGGCTTCCGTATGCCCGACGCCCGAGAAGAAACCCCCGGAGCCCCCCGTGGGCTCTAAGCTGCGGGAGGACCGCGAACCGCGCAAGGACGCGACTTGTCGTGCGGACGTCAACGAAAAACAGACGTCCCGCGACCAAGGAAGAAGGACGCGTAAACGCGGAAAGAGCTGCCGCCAACGCCCCAGGCGAAACGACCTCGCGAATCGGACCGCGCCGAAGGTTGTCGACAGCGTCATCTGCTTGATGAAGTCGAAGATATATAATGTCCTCGGCTCGATCGCCACGGAGGACAACGCGTTCAAGCCTCACACTATCGCCGTTGATACGTGCTCGGGATACAATTTGGTGAGGAAGGCCAACTTTCCTCCCGACTGGACGCGTTACGTAATACGCGACGCGCCTCTGCCCCGGCTGGCAGGCGCCAATAGCAACCTGCTCAAGCTTAGCGCGGTTGTCCGGCTGGCCGTCCGGCTCCGGAACACGACGTTCCAGGTTCCGTTCGTCGTCGCCGACCAGCTCGTGGTTCCCGTTCTCCTTGGGACCGCGTTCATTGACGCGCACGTGCGTCGTATCGATGTCGACGCGCAGAAGCTTGAACTCCGTCAAGGTGGCTCCATTGCCATTGTCGACGGGAGGGGGGAGCCGTCTCCCCCGACCAGACGACAAGGCCGTCAGACGACCCGAGCTGACGTACGCGAAGAAGCCCCGCAGGCGATCCGTATTGCCCGCTGGGTTACCATCCCGGCGATGTCACAAGCTCACGTACGCGTAAAGACCGAGGGGAAAGGGCTCGTCTTCTTCGAACCAAAGCCGTCGCTTCAGCACCGCCTCGGGGTGAGGTTGACCAACGGCGTAGCCGAGGTCCTACCGCACCAGACCGTCGAGGCCGTCGTCGCGAATTTTTCGCGTTGCACATGGCGGCTACCAAACCACACCGTCGTTGGCTAGGCCAAACGAAACCCCCTCGCGATCCTAACGCCCGAGCGCCGGGTCGCGGAGAAGATCGCGCACGCGTTGCACCTTACCGACTTGGACGACCAAGTCGGTGAGGTAGGAGCTGGCCGACCAAGCTCCGCCGAGGAGGTGATCGCCAACGCGGAGGTACGATCCGCGGAGTACTTCTCGCCGACGGAGGGCACTGTACGCGTACCAGATAAGGATCCTAAAAATCCCGCCACGCATTGGGAAAAGGGAGTGGATTTGTCATACATCAGTGATGACAGGGTACGCGGACAAGTCCTCGAGATGCTACGCAAGCACTCGGGCTTGTGGAACAGTACGCTCGAAACGATCCGAGCGCCGGAACACCGTATCCCCCTCGAGCCAGGCACGAAGCCCATCCGCTCGATGCCCTATCGGAAAGGGCCCGCGATGCGCGAAAGTGTCGCGAAAGAGGTCCACAAGATGCTGATTGCGGGAGTCATCGAACCCGCCAGCACCGAGTGGGCCTCCCTGGTAGTCCTAGTTCCAAAGAACTCCAAAGAAGGACGGAACCCTTCGGTTCTGCGTGGACTACCGGCGCGTGAACGCAAAGACGCTAGCGGATTCGTATCCGCTGCCGCGTATGGACGATTGTATAGATTCGCTGGGCGACGCGGCAGTCTTCACGACGTTAGACTGCAACTCCGGCTACTGGCAGATACCAGTCGCGCCGGAGGACCGCGACAAGAAGACGTTCACCACGCACATGGCGACTTTTCGCCACCTACGGATGCCGTTTGGGCTGAAAGGGGCACCGGCCACCTTTCAGCGCGCGCTCGACATCATCCTCTCAGGCGTCCGTTGGCAGATCTGCCTCGTCTATTTGGATGATGTCATCGTCTTTTCGCGTACGCACGAGGAGCAGACGAAACACCTCGACACTGTCTTGAGCCTGTTGGGGAGCGCCGGCATCTCCCTCAAGCTCAAGAAGTGTAGCTTCTTTCAGTCCAAGATCCATTACCTGGGGCACGTTATATCCCCAGGTAAGCTCAGCGTCGCGGAGACTGCAGCCGACGCGTTCGGGATGTTCACGTTACCGAGGACGCTGACGCAGGTGCGCTCGTTCCTCGGGGCGTGCAACGTCTACCGCCGCTTCGTCAAGGGATTCGCGAAAATCGCCCGTCCACTGACGGATATGACGCGTAAGGATGCCGACCCCGACTTCGACCATCCCACGGAGTCGCAACTACACGCGTTCGAGGAGCTCAAGTCGCGGATGATCGCCCCACCTATACTCGTGCTTCCGCGGTATGGACGACCGTACATGATAAATACGGACGCGAGCGCGTATCAGCTTGGCTGCACGCTGTTGCAGGAGCACGACGGGTCCAACGACTGGCGCCCCGTCGGCTACTGCTCCTACTCGCTGAACGAGAGCGAGAGAAACTACAGCGCGAATGAACGCGAGTGTTTCGCCGTAGTGTGGGCCGTCCGCACACTACGACCGTACGTAGAAGGCCCCAAGTTCACCGTCCGTACGTCTCACGACGCGTTGAGGTGGCTCATGTCCCTCACCGAAAGTTCCGGAAGACTCACGCGTTGGCGGGTACATCTGGCTGAATACGACTTCACCATTCAGTACCGCCCCTGACGCGTGCATCATGTTCCCGACGCGTTATCGCGTCTCATCTCGCCGAGGGTTGCCCACGACCCTCGACCAGTCGTCCAGGTGGATGACGACATTCCCACCTTCGACGCGGGCACTACAGTACGCGAAGTCTCGGCCGAGCTCGTGGATCACGTCTGCACCGCGAAGTGTGACCACAAGACCGTCCAGGTGCTCGTCACCACGCGGAAGCACACCGAGACGCAAACAAGAACGCGTGCCCGAACACGCGACGAGCCAAGGGGCGATGACGAAGCCCCGGCTCTAGAAGGACCCCCCACGCTGTGGGAGGAGACCGAAGAATTTGACGCGATCGATATAGAACGCAAAGAAAGCAACGAAGCAAACGCGTCTGACTCCCCGGTCGCCCCAGCGCAGGACGACCTGCCGGCCCCTCTTACGATAGAGGAGATATCCAACGAGCAACGCGTTGACGACTTCTGCCAAACGGTATTAGCAAGACAGTCTGAGTCCAAGGACTCCGCGTTCTTCGAGGACCACCAAGGGGTGCTTAGGCGCAGACAACCCTTCGACCCTGACATCGTTCAGGTGGTGGTGCCTCGGACCTTACGTGCTCGCTTGCTGCGGCTCTGCCACAACCGGGCCATCGCAGGACACCAGGGGCAGAACCGCATGGACCAAACGCTCCGTCGCGAATTTTGTTGGCCACACCTGGCCGCGGACGTCGCGTCTACCGTGCGAAGGTGCCATACCTGCGCGATGAATTGCGTTAAAATACGGAAACATCTCAACCGATTGAGACTGTTCTCCGCAACGCGTCCGCTGGAGAGTCTCGCGATAGACATCCTGGGACCACTCCCGAAGACCAAGGCAGGGAAAAGATTCCTCCTGGTCATAACGGACCGCTTCACGAAGCTCACACAAGTCTTCGCGCTTCGAACCATCACCGCGTATACGGTCGCGATCGCGTTCTGCGACGCGTGGGTCTTCAAGTATGGCGTGCCGCGTTCGCTATTATCGGACAACGGTCCGCAATTTAACGCGAAGTTCTTCCAGAGTGTGTGCCGCGTCCTGGGGATAACCAACATGTACACCTCTGCGTACCATCCCCAGACGAACGGGCAGTTTGAACGCTACAACCGGACGATCTCGTCAATGCTTCGTAACTACGTGAACGAACATCAGGACGATTGGGACGTGTACGTGGGGCCCTTGACTTACGCGTACAACTCCCACGTTCACCGAACCACGCGTACGACACCTTTCGAGCTCGTGCTTAGCAGACCTCCGCCGGAGTTCTCTCTCCGCAGAGTCGACGGGGACGCTCCCCCTCCGGATAGGGAGACGCAGCGGGCAGAGTTCGTCAAGACCCTCGACGCGACAATACAGAAGGCTTATGGAGGCCTGCGCCGTACGCAGGCCCGTTACAAACGCGACTTCGATAAACGCTTTCGAAGGATCAACGCGCACCTCAAGCCCGGTGACTACGCGTATCTCAACCCCACCGACGGTTCAAAGACGTCGAACAAGCTCGCATCACCGGCAGTTGGACCATACCGCATCTTGGCTAACGACCGACGCACGATCACGATCGATCGTGATGGGGTGACGGAGCGCGTCTCCGCAGACCGCTGCGTGTACGCGCCGCACCCTGCAAACGCGCCACGCGCAAGTACTACCACCCCGGGTGACCTTGCTGACAAGGTCACCGAGGGCACACGGTACGCCGTCGAACGGCTACTGAAACATCGCGTGATGAAAGACGGAACTATCGAGGTCCTCATCAAGTGGGCGGATTACAACACGCCCACCTGGACTGCGAGAACCCACGTGCCGGAGGAGCTAGTGTCCTGCTACGCTCAGCGACTCCGGACGCGTACAGGGCGAGACCTCTCCTCGGAGGTGAACGCGGACGTTCACTGTTAAGGAGGGGGCCCTCAACCGCTACTTTACGGATAAACTAGCCCCTTGCGGTTAGAATCACGTTACGCGTACGAAAGGACAGGTGTTGCCAATGCAGGAAGACACAAGACATCGCGAGTCGGTAGAAGGGTATGGACGAACGGGCCCGGTCACGCGACGCAAAAAGGCCGAACGGTACCAAAAGCCGTCAGAGACCCGCCCCCTCGAAAATAAGAATACGAAACGAAGGCGGGGTAACATGTTGAACAGTGATTGGTTATTAAAAAGATTTTTCCTTCTTAAAAAGAACTGCGTTTGAATATTGCCTAAGCCGAATTTAAGCCTATTTATGGCTTTTAGACATAGGTCGCCAATTCGGGAAAGTATATTTATTCTTTGCGCACTGCAGCAAAGTGTGTAATTTTTGTGAAACTGTAAAATTCACGGTTTCAAAGAGTGAATAATTCCTTGGAGTCATGATGTAGATCAATCTCCTCTACCTTTATGTCGGTGAACTACAGATTCGACAATCTTGACCCATGAAGTGCGGAGGCAATGTCGCAGAAAGAGATTGCATATAGCTGGCATTTCAGAGATGCCAGCTATATGCAATCTCGCAGTCAGTCGAGCACATGATGCTCGGCAAGCGCTCGAGGAGGTGCTACACGGCAGTCCGATGGAGGTCTTGATGGGGCAAAAACTCCTTTACGTTCGACGGCGAGGGGTGCACAAAGGAGCAGCAGTGGCTGAAGTGTTGAGACGCTTCGATGTCGAGGGTGAGGCGCCGGACTGGGTTTGTTCTATTGGTGACGACCTAACCGATGAAGACATGTTTAAATAAATATATCGCAATGCTGACGGGAAGAATATTAGTGTTCACACATGTACAGTTGAACGGAAGAGAACTTCAGCCAATTATTACGTACAGCATGTTGATGAAGTGCGTGACTAGTTGGAAAGGCTCACACAAGTAGATGTAAATTCGCCTTGATGGGGCATAAAATATTTGTATAGGAAGAAGACATCGCATCTTCTCAGAGCCTGTCGCTTAATGTTCTAGTCTCGGCCTTGCCTCCCTCCTCTCACTCCGTCGCTTGCTCGTGCACACATTGTTCCGATCGTCTAGCCTGTTTGGCAGCCAACCGTTAACAGTTCGACCGCTTCTCCCCGTTCCACCCGCCCACACATTTGCCGCATCTTACCACCACCTCTTTACCCTCTCACTTCCCGCCCCTTGCACCTCTGACCCCCAACCATCGCCTCTTAACCCCCCTGTAGGGGGGTGAAGAGGCCCCCGGCGGCTCCCACCGCCGCATCCAGTCGCGCAACTTCTCCGAGGTCGACTTCATGGACTCCGGCCCGGGCCGCTCGCTCATGTCCGAGCCGCGGTCCTCGGCCTGCAGGACGAGCTCGACTCGCTGCAGCTCGACGACGTCCTCGTCGAGGAGTACTTGCTCGCCAAGCCAGTACTGCGCACATTTCTTTCGCAACTTTGTTCACACCAAGACGCCACCCTCATGCCCTCCTTTTTCGGTTCTCGCTCCACCTGGTCTACCTGTATACTTTTCTGTATTTGTACAACACTCTTGTACATCGTGCTTTCTTCTACGAAAGAGGCGTCATACCACTTTCTCATTTATTAGCATGCTAGTTCCTTAAGCCCATCTCCTCACCTTGCCCTTTGCCACCTTCTCCACTGGGTTGTACAATAAAGTTGAATCGTCTAGTCGACACATCCCGACATCTTAGTACACATAGACACCCTCAGGTGGTTCCAGGTATTCGAAGAATAGGTCGACACCGAAGTCATCAATTGTCTCAAACTCTGTCGCGAGGGGTGGGGCCATTCGACATCCTGAAAGCGCACGAAGTGATACGGAGGTTGGAGGAAGCCTGTGTGACCTGTAGTTGTAAAAGGTGGTTTGGTGTCGTCGGAAATAGGGACCCAGTGCTCGAATACAAGAACGGTATCGCCTGAAATGACCTCGTTGGTGGCCAATGAAGCATAACCTGTACCAATCATGGCATCGTTTCCCAGACCATTGTCCTCTTGCAGAATAGTGGTGCACTCTTTGGTCTGGTTCCGACCTGCTTGAAATATGCGTACAATGGGAATCCAGGGCTGGTCATCAATCTTGACAGTTCCCTGGACGAGAATCTTTGCTATTTGTATGAGGCGGTTGTTGGGGAGGACGGGGCGGATTTGCATCATTGTGAAGAATCGTAAATATTGTTACAAGGTGGGAACGCTTGTTATATCTTGCTCCATTTGACGCTCTGAGCACATCCCTGACTTCTTGACGAGATTCATGAAATGATCAAGGGCGTCGACACCATTCTTGTAGATACTGAAGTAGGTCAGGTAGGCGCGGGCGACAAGGGCAACGGCAGTGAGAGGCAGATAGCGGTCGGAGACTGCGTTGCGAGCGATGATGATAACAATGTTCTGGGAGCCCATCTCCAACCCCTGCGCGAGCCATTAGTAGGGTGCACAGACAATCTCAAAGACGGAGGACAAGGAAGGGGCGAGATAGTACGGACCGAGATGGCTGGTGGTGGTAACGACGACGCCGGGGAGGATATCGGTCATCCATGGCTCCTGACCTTGGGCACCGACGTCGAGGACGAGAGCGCGTCGGGTTTCGCCATACTTCTTGTACGCCTGCTGCAGAGCGACTTTCCAATCTGAGACAAAGGTGTACTCCTCGTAGAGAGCAATTAAGACGCCATCGGAAAGCTCTACGATTTTGCGCGGCCTCGGCTTCTTATAAAAGGTGACTACTGTGCTGGGTACGAATTTCCCATTCCCTACGTCCAAAAACCTTTCCTTGTATATTCGTTTATTTTTGGGGCGCGTGCAGTGCAGTGTCATGAGCGAACACACAGCCGCTCACAGCATAACATGCATCAATGTCTGGTAAATACCCGGAGGGTGTTCAACATTCTCCAAATGGGTCTAGTGCTTCCCTAGTAAGGCGCTGGATAACATCCGGAATCTTACCGGTCGTGTTCAAGTCTGGAAAGTAAACGAGAACTGCCGCAGAGGGTATATCACTCTGTGATTGATCGTTTTGTTTCATCGGGGCGTAACGCCCAGTGTAGCATAAGCTTCCTCCTTTCTGTCCCTGTACAAGTTCGAACCACCGCACAGTTAAAACGATATTGTTGCTATTTGCATTCTCAACATGTTCAATTCTTCCCAACCAAAATGGTGTCACTTCGGTCACGTTTGATCCGCAATTCACAGTCACCATGCTGCCCCTATCATATGAGCACGTGTCCTCCAGTGCCAATTCGGTTTCCGAATCATCATGTGATGCCTCAACTTCGCCGCAAGCATCGCAAAAAGAAGCAAAATGCTGGAAGTCCCACTCTGGCGGGGCGGACTCCTTGCTTTCCATTGAGTCTATTTCAGAAAGAAGTGATAAAACATTTTCTCTGCATCCAATTCTATTCTCTGTCACATTTATGCGCTTGCGATACGCGCTGATGTCAACTTTGGAGGGCTTATTTGTTTGTATGACTGGTGCTTTTCTCATATCTGGAACAAAATGGAGGAAAGAACCAATGAATCCTTCGGTTCTATCAAGTTTTTGAAGCGCTTCCCTCTTTTCGACCATTTTGTACCCGACCAGGCAGGTAACATGAGCACCACCTCCTTCGAGCTCATGAGAATCATCCCGCTCGAAGACAAACTTTCTGAATGCGAGCATGTTGTTGATTCTCGACGCAACTGCACTTTGTTTATCACAAGCACCTGAAAAATTGTTCATCCCAGAGACGCGGCTAGCATGTATGTTGTTTTGTACTGACGCGAAGTTTCCCCCTTGACTTTCAACAATGTGCCTGTGAAGTTCCGAAACACAGGCTGTATTCCTATCCCGCATGAAGACAGAAATTCGACTGAATCGGCGGTCAATGTCCTCATGTGTGTGCCCAACCGGTAAAAAGTTAACAACAATGCGGTTGAAGAGCCCTTTATGCACCATGTAATCACAAAATGCAAAAAGAAGCGATTCTTGTTGTCTTTTGATGTATTATCCAGCTGAACATTCAGCTCTTTCGGAAAACAACTCATACCTTGAGCTCTTTTTGCATCTCGCAACAGAAAAAGTGAGCGACATAGCGCATCAATTGTCTGATTCGCACCTGAGGGGATGTTGTCGGCTGACGTGAAAAAACAAACGAAATGCTGTCCAGAAAGTGCCCCGTGATAGCAAACACCAGTGACCTTCTGCTTTAGAGGCTTCCCCGTATCTCTTTTTGTCGTCGTGTAGAAGCGCGGTAGTCCAAACTTCGCCTGGTCGGCCCCGTCAATAATTACAGAAAGAATTTCCTGGGGCCTTTCAATTGCGTTTGACTGAATGAGTCTATATTGTGCTCGCTCAGAGTGGATTTGCTTCAGATGTGCGCGGAATCCTTTCTTAAGTTTTTCTCTACATTTTTCATATCCTGTTTTCCTAGCAATTGACAGCAGACTCTCCTTAAAGCTTGTGCACGTGTCACAAACGGAAAAGCCGTGTCTTCGTCTACACTTGATATGTGAGGCATACCGTTTCCAAGTTTCGTAAAAGTGAGAAGAAGAGCACGCTCGACGGCCATACATCCCTTCATTTTCTCGAAACAGCGTGTAAACCAGGTATTTATTTCCATGTGGGAGGTGCCGCTCGATGCTGTGCGGCATTTCATCTCCAAGATCGTCAGCCAGGGCTCGCAGGAATGAAATTACCGAGGATTTTTTAGTTGAGCTCCCATCCGATCCCCCCATTCTCCCGGGGAGGCAGGAAGCGTTCGCTGAAGGTAGTTGCATGACATTGGAAATCATGGTCCTTGACACGTCCACAGTGTCAATCACCATTCTCCAACAAACCTGCCAGCCGTCACAGTAGAAGTATCGCCGTGAGCGCTGTGGATCCAGAACGATTAGATCGACGAGGCGTGCCTTTCTTTCATCACGAGAAATTGACAGGAAATTCTCTCGCATTGACCTACACTTCTCTGTACCGACTTCGAAGACGCAAAGACGCTTGCAACAGCGTTTTGGCATCCAATTGTTGATATTCATGATGGATTGGCGTCGTGTCTTCTGTAATCGCGACTTCAATGATTTACGGTTGAGCGCGATTGGAACTTCTGATAGGGGAGGAGGATCGTCTAAGGTCGTCATGATATCGCTGTATGTGAAGGTTCAACGCTTCAGGTAGTAATGACGCACCTGCAAGTATGGACTGTGTGCAAGCACGCACTGCGGTGTGGGATCAAGAATGTGCAGCCGAACGACTACATATCCCGTACTGGTATTCGGCTGGAAGCCAAAAGTCAGCAGCTCGGATCACTGTGGTCTGTTTTCAAAATAGTAGATGTCAGGAAACTATATCAGATTCCTCTGCTGTGCTTTTAATTTTTTTTCTGAAGGTTACACTTCGAAGTGTTTATCAAAGTCCTTTTCTACGCCCGTCAAATGCCTTGACAGTGACAAATATTTGCCTTTACCAAGCAAGTATTGCGATTCCTACGCAAAACATTTCGTCAAAAGACGCGAAATCATGGTAGAGCAACAGGAATTTGTTCAAGTGGGTGACTGATATCTATATCATCTGCCTTACCCCTAACCTTTCCGAAACTCTCACATTCGATCGACCTGTTCAAATGTTTGAACTCAATGTTCAAATCTTCGGAATGAGCGGTGATTCTCTCATTCGCCTACGATGGTTTTTGTGCCTACACAAAACAACATTGTAAACAATTGCCCCGTACCCGAAGCCTTTGCTGAAGTCACAAGACTGGCGGCATTGCCTTTTACGATAGCCAAATCCTACAACTAAAGCGAGGCAGAAAGTCCTGCAGTCATGAAGGTTTCAGGAAGTGAGGTTACGAGTGATACTGTGACTGAATACGTCGATCCGCGTAAAATTGTCAATCTCTGGTACTCCAGGCCAATTCTTCCTCGAGATGAAGATATTGTCAGAGAAGGGTTTCTGCAAAATGGATACATCAGCAGTTATCTCATATCATGTCGAGTGGCTACTGTTCCTGAAATACAGCTACTCTTTGAAAGAGAGCCACATTGCTACACGCCTGAAAAGGCATCAGAAGTGGCACGAGCAGTGATAAGAGAAGAGACAGATGGACGCGCTGGAGGGTATCGCTTTTGTTATGATGGACACATCCGCAAAAGAGTAGCGGTACAGCTAATGGAGGACGGGGTTTTGATGAAGGATTTCAAGTTGAAAGGTGAATTGGTAATGTCGATGCCAGCCCAAGATGAGATTGCGTATGGACTTTCGAGAAATGCTCTTCACTCTTTCTGTGTCCCGCTCTCTTTCCTCGCAACGCTCCTACGCTGCCACGAATACGACGTTGAACTGAATGCCTGGTTGAGCCAAAGGCGGCAAAAATGTTTATCAGCGACCGAAGTTGCCCGTCGCCTGGTGTCAAGTACTGCAAGAGGGGTTCAGGATGACAAAGTTATGAGCAAACAGACTGAAACAAAGCGCCAAATCTTGGGAGTTGCTCGCAAGCTTCCCATTTCTACAGTTGACTACTTACGGGATTTCATGTGCAATGATGATGGAGGCTTGCAAGTTGCGTTCACATTGGCAAATTTGCGAGCAATTCCCAAAAGAGTGACGGCAGAGGAATATTTAATGTTGGTGAAACGATTTATCAGGTATTATCAAGATTGCTTGCCTTCTCCGAAGCCGCTTCTCCCCAAAGATGTTTCGACACAGTTGGTGCAGTTACGCCAAGCAATTCAAGAGCTTGAAAAATTCAAAACCCTTTGTGATTACGACGAAATCCCGAATGAGATGACCACAATTGCAGAAAGAATGACGTGTACGCAGCTGCTGGATATCCAAATGCAGGAACATGCGTTCAGAAAGCACCTTATACAACCACTTGAAACTGCGTGCAGAAATCTGGTGCCAAATGGGACTAACCATTTGGAAATCGCCCGAAAAAGATTGCAACAAATACCTCAAGAGAACAGTGAGCACTCAGATACACATAAACATCCTGCGATTGATTCAGACACTGAACTATCATCTCCAGGTACTTCAGAGAATGGAAGCTCAAAAGACGGTGAAGAGGAGGGCTCTGCGGCCAAAGCATCCCTCTTATCGCACAGTCAATACTCAGGCGGGCCCTGTGAACGGCACAATGAGAGACCAGTTGAATCAGTTGCAGAGGCAGCGTCAGTAATTGAGGCATCTCAATTACTACCGGTTGGGTGGAAGATTGTGCAGGCTACACTTGAGGACTTCATGACACAACACGATGAGTGGAAAATGGTGCAGGGGAAAGCCGATATGGTCATGACTGTTCTACAAGATGATGAATCTAATGAGGACTGCCTGAAACAGGTTGTACGTCACTGCGGTATGGCGATGAAACAGAGCGGCGTGTGCTATATCGTGTGCAATTTTATTCACTTCTCGAAGCTTTTTTCAGTTGTATGTGCGGAGGGCATGGAAATGATGAAGCATCCCATGCTTTACATACAAGATCCGTCAACAATCAAGAGAAAGACATTCTCCGGGCAACTGAACAAGAACACAAACCACAGTTTCGCAGTTCGACATGGCCAAATCGTGCGGAACGAGACTACAAGAGTAGCGCTAAACTCCCTAGCAGAAAAATGAATAATTTGGGAGTGCAGCTACAGTGAAATGTGATATTTTTAGCATATTTGAGTCAGAGTGCTCTACCCTCATCCCAAGAGCACACTCCCTCGTGTTCACACATCATCGGCGCCCTGGATACCATTTCCCCCGCCGTGCCCCCGCTCGACCACGGGCCCGATTCCGCTGCCCTCGGCCTCCCGCTCGCCCTGTTCGGACACGGCGATCGCGTCATTCTCCAGCCGTACGCCTCACTGCCGCTCGTGGCAGAGCTCATTCCGAATCAATCTAGGAGGGCCTGCCGTATAGGCACGTCGCATAACGTGGGCTTGCAACTCTCGTCGACCGCCGCCTCGGCCGCGAAGAAGGCCGCCGCCGCGAAGACGGAGTCTCCGCTCGTGCAGACTGCCCACGCATTTTTGCAAAAGTCTAGCTCCACGCCGACGCGGCCTTCGGGGAAGCCCACGCCCAAGTAGCAGACGCCGATTCGCGGCTCGAAGAGCTCTTCTGTCCCAGTGTCGTCGACGCCGTCGCCGGGGAATGGAGACACTTGTTGTTTGTCTACGCCCGGGAAACCGTCCCCGGTTCCAAGCGCCCAGACGGCCTCCGCGGAACGACAGAGTGCCTATTGTGGACGCACTGGTCAATTTGACGACGGGCAAGGTGTCGGTGTCGGGGAGTATCGACCCGATGTGTCGCATTACGTGCGTCGAGCGGTGATTCATGCGCGACTTGACTTTTTCGGCGGGCACGTCGTCGGCGTCTGTCTCGTCGTCGGGGGCGTATGTCGGGCTGGATGACTACATTCGTAGACGGTTGCGTGAGTACCTGAATTTGCTTTCTGCGATCGGTGGCGTCGGTTGAGGGGGTGCTCGGGGGACCGTTAGGCGGCGAAAGAGCTCTGAAATGGTCGACGAGATGAATGTCTCACAGTTTGAGCTGTACAATAAGCAGTTTGTCAAGACGTGGATGAAAGCACAGAGGCCGGGAGCGCGACGGCTTCGAGCGGCACGGGCGAGCCGAGGACGCGCCGTTGCGACTGCAGGCTGGAAAGGGAGGCCAATTTTGGAGGGAGCGGGGGTGGGCGCGGTGTGGACGGTCGGGTCGCGAGCGGGCGTAGCGCTTGGGCGGCGGTATAGATACGGCAGCGGCGGCCGACGCGCCGGCGGCCGATGGCAAGCGCGCGGGCGACGCCAAACGGACGGGCGTCGGTGAGGTGGGCGGGCTACCCGGGCAGGAGCTGCAGCAGGCGTGGTCGAAGCGATGCGGGCGGGCGCAGTGACAAGCCCCCAGGGAGTCTCCGGGAATTAATTTTTGTGTCATAGTCATATTTTTCTTTTTGTACACTCGCTCTGCAGGCGGTCTGTGTCCAGCGCGCGGCACACCAACGCGCAGCGCAGCGCAACGGGATGTGATTTTTTATGTAATAAGGATATTTATTTCCATGGATCAGTATTATGACTCGGGCATACGTGCCACGCCGCGTTAGCGTGTGGCAAGTGAACAGCCTGCGCTCTCCCCAAAAACGGATCGCTCGCCATCCTCTCTTGCACCTCCCCCAGTCGTTCTTCTCTTCCTTCTCCCGCCTTCACCCCTAGGGGCGGATTCGGGTGGTGATATTTACGCTTCCTATCCGCATCATCACTGCACTCGCCCACATCTTATCCATTTTCAAGTCCTGCAGTGGTCCCCGCCGCAATGGAAGCTGCAGAGTTGTCCCGCGAGACACGGTCGCCGCCTCGACCTTCTTCCTCTCTCCTCTCCCCCGAACCCCTCGATACGAAAATGGCTGGTGAAAGTGAGAGCAAGCCGGAGACACCCTTTGAAACACCTGCTCAAAGAAGGCGGCGTGTTCGGAACGCCGCGTTGAAGAAGGCCTCGGAAATCGTTAAAAACGAGAGGAGACCAGTGGGACCCAAAAAGCGACGATTCTGCAAAGACAAAAACTGCGTATTGCACGCTCTTTGCTGCTAATCTGCCCTTTACCATGGTGGAGAAGTTATTGCAGGATGCATTCGAGGCATATGGCTCTGTGGAAACTGTTATGCCATTAGATAGAGAGGGAGTTTTGAGAGACTACGCATTTGTTGAGTTTGAACGAGAACGCGATATGAAGATTGCATAGCGAGAAGCGAACCGGATGAGGTCAGGAGGCCATCGCATTCTGGTAGATGTGGAAAGGGGTCGAACTGTTAACGGTTGGCTGCCAAACAGGCTAGACGATCCGAACAATGTGTGCACGAGCAAGCGACGGAGTGAGAGGAGGGAGGCAAGGCCGAGACTAGAACATTAAGCGACAGGCTCTGAGAAGATGCGATGTCTTCTTCCTATACAAATATTTTATGCCCCATCAAGGCGAATTTACATCTACTTGTGTGAGCCTTTCCAACTAGTCACGCACTTCATCAACATGCTGTACGTAATAATTGGCTGAAGTGCTCTTCCGTTCAACTGTACATGTGTGAACACTAATATTCTTCCCGTCAGCATTGCGATATATTTATTTAAACATGTCTTCATCGGTTAGGTCGTCACCAATAGAACAAACCCAGTCCGGCGCCTCACCCTCGACATCGAAGCGTCTCAACACTTCAGCCACTGCTGCTCCTTTGTGCACCCCTTGCGGTCGAACGTAAAGGAGTTTTTGCCCCATCAAGACCTCCATCGGACTGCCGTGTAGCACCTCCTCGAGCGCTTGCCGAGCATCATGTGCTCGACTGACTGCGACATTGCATATAGCTGGCATCTCTGAAATGCCAGCTATATGCAATCTCTTTCTGCGACATTGCCTCCGCACTTCATGGGTCAAGATTGTCGAATCTGTAGTTCATCGACATAAAGGTAGAGGAGATTGATCTACATCATGACTCCAAGGAATTATTCACTCTTTGAAACCGTGAATTTTACAGTTTCACAAAAATTACACACTTTGCTGCAGTGCACAAAGAATAAATATACTTTCCCGAATTGGCGACCTGTGTATCAAGGCCATAAATAGGCTTAAATTCGGCTTAGGCAATATTCAAACGCAGTTCTTTTTAAGAAGGAAAAATCTTTTTAATAACCAATCACTGTTGTTGGCGTATTGGCGGAATAGCGCGATTATTCACGCTCTCTCGGGCCAAGAAGACGCCTTGATCGAGGACCCACGGCCCTCGGTGCCGTAAGTTTGCGTCACACGCGTGTGAGAACATGGACAGAAAAGTAAGTCCCAGTTGGGGTCCTAACACGCGTAAGAATTCGCGACAGGGACCCGCGCCGAGACGCGAAGCTACGCGAAAGCAGAAAGGGAAGAGGGCTGGACGAACACCAACCACTGTACCCTGAGAGCAATATACCGAGAAGGCACCACCGCCCGCCGCAGACACTACTGTCAATCACCGGCGGCGCCCCCAAAAATAATCGGTGAAATACATTCGGGGGAGACACTGTACGCCAATCATGTGCACTGCGGCGTCAGCAACGATCCGCCGCCGCCCCGGAAATAATCAAAAAAGGGAGCAACTTACAGTGAGGCAATGCGCACGTGTGCACGTGCGCAGGCGACGGACAGGACGGGTGGGGGGCGACACGCAATCGGACAGCGAAAAGCAGCGCGTGGGACGCATTGCCCTTCGGTGGGGTACGAACCACGCTGCACGAGAGGGGGAAGGGAGTCGTCGTCGTCGTCACCGAGCACGCCGGACGACCCCCTGCCTGGTACAGCAATTGGGCGTCAGCACCGAGAAGACAGCGCGCTCAAGACTGACACGCTCTCACGCCCGGCTCCAGACGGCAGAGCGACATGAGAGACTCGCCGACGGAATAAGCGTCGACTAAGGACCGGGAAACGACGCCTCGCGACGCGCTGCTCGCTAGCCCTTCCTCGCAGCCCACCACCGTGGTGGTTCGTGGAGAGCGGCGACAGAGTCGCCCCGCTCTGAATCAGGCCTCGCGCCCTCGCTGTCAACGGCGAGGGGTGACACGGCAACACGACAGGCGGTATCGACCACCGCCACGGAGACACGCGATCGTGATGCGCGTCCGCATAAACGGCGGTGCAAGGAAAGCGGTACCGATCGCTCCAGACCCAGCGCGCCATCGTCTCACGCAGGAGGGCCGCCGCGCCTCGTAAGGCGGGGGGCGACGGGAGCTTCGAACGATTAGCCACAGCCCACGCTACGAAGCGTACATCTGCCCCCGTAGCAGCGTCAAGTCAACCTCTCTGGACGACGTCCGTGATGACGGGACAACCAGCGCCGTGCCGCCACCATGGGACGGGTCCGACGAGGGCGAACGCAAACGCGTACAAACACGTCCGTCACGACGAAGGAGATTGCGTGGCATAGCCCAGAGCCCGACCGTCCGGGCCGGCATGCCGCCTGCTCCCCCGCTGGTCTCGCCCACGATCGGCGCGGGGACAGACAAGAACCCCAACAACTCGAGCACGGCACGCAAGGGCGTTGTCGCAGGCACTGCGGGTACAGGTAACGTCAGTGGGGGGGGCAGACGCGCATTGTGGGTGCGAGCGGGTGGTCATTGAAGTTCGCGGCCTACGCCAGCGGTGGTCCTCGATTCCATCGGAAAGCAAGTGCCAAACCATCCTCACATGATGGATACAGCACACTAGACGCCCTGACCACGCTGTAGTGCAATCATGGGCTCTACAGGGGGGTGAAAAGAAAGGAAAATATGTGGATATGAAAAGTAGTCCGGGTTGGGGGACACACGTGTGAATAACTGCACAGTTTTAATTTTTAATTATTTTATTTTATTTAGTTAATTAGTTGGCATTAATTTTGCTGACACTAGATTAGATCTAGGATCTAGCGCCGCGAGCTACTGTACTGGCTCCGGCGGGGCGATATATACCTTAGCCCTCTGACGACCAAGTCAGTAAAGGTAACCCGAGTTGCCGGAGTTGAATGTCGCCTTGGTCGAAGTCCGTCTCTACCAAGACGCTCCCTTTTACCTAAGCCTACGGCATCCTTCAGCGCTCGGGGGTCCCATTCCTTTTTCCTTTATTTCGCAATCCTAATTTCCCTTAATCTTGAGTTGGTTCCACCTTGTAGGATTGCGATCCGCAACGTGACGTCATTTGCCATCGGGCTTTTGTGTTGGTGCACCAGTGGTGCTTTTCTCAGTGTTGGTTCCATCGGAATCTGGTTGCCACCGATCCGTTGTTGGTACTTTGCCATCGGGCAGTACGACGGTGTAGCGCTGCTACGTTTTCTTCTTTCCCGACGGGCTACGTTGCGACGTCCCCGTCGAAGACCTTATCAAGGGTATAAGGTGTACAAGGCGCTCTTCGAGCATTGGATTTACGACCCATCCGACCAGGTTTACCGAAACACCCCTCGGAACTCGTCGAGCAGTCGCCTTTACAAGTCTGTACCAACATTTACCGATCCCGTGCTGGGCCCTTCTCTTTGCCCCCCCTATCAGGGATCAGAGCTACTGCGGGCTGCAAACCCGCTTAAAGAGGACAGGGAGCTTCGAACACTCCGTAGCGCTGTGCCATTGGCAGTTGTTGTTTTTGTTGCTGTTGTTTGTGTTGGACCGTCGGACCTTGGTCTCTGCCTAACAGGCGCATTGCACTACAAAAGTGGTCTTCCGACCTAGAATTTTGTCTATTGTGCAGGAGACCTGATCAAGAATTTTGCTTACGAAAGTCCAGGTCTGGAGACGCACTACAAAAGTGGTCTCTCGACCTAGAAATGCGTACAGGAGACCCGACCTAGAAACTGCGTAAGCTGAAACGGACTACAGGAGTTTTATCTGTGACTAAAGTTTATTCAGGTGCGGTGGCGTTTTCTATTTTTTTCCTTGTGTTAACTTAGGTTCGTTTTTGGAAACGAACCATGTCGACAAGCGCCCCCGGAGACGTCAGTCCCGGGGCGAGTAGGAGCGGATCGGCAAGGGCGTCGAGGATCTCGCGAGGTCCTCGCACCCGAAGCCAGGCCAATACGGCCACGGATCCCGAAGGTCAAGAATCCCCGACGGGGATTGAAACCGACAAGGATAACCTATCCTACAGGTTCGAGAAGATGGGCGAGAAAATTCGCCAAGAGATAACGAAAAATCTCGAGGCTGAATTAGCCCTCGTCCGGAAGCAAATGGAGTTGCAAGCATCCGAGTTCCACACCGTTTTGGGAGAGCTGTCGGCTCGAGTGGATCTCGTCGAGAAAGAGCGAGGTGAGACGACCGACGGTCTGGAGCCGGAGGTCTTAGCCTCGTTGAGAATTTCGGTCAAGGACGCGAGGCGCGACGCGAATCAAGCCTTGGAGTCCTTAGGAAAATTCAGAGCAAGCATCGATGACCGATTCGATCGCGCCGCGCAACGTCTCAAGGACCTTGAGCAGGCCGCGGATCAAGCTCCGCAAGGATCGGACGACGAGCCGCTCCCTTCGGGTAGAGAGGGCGACCGTCGGTCGAAGAAGGACAAGCCCGCTCGGCAGCGGAATTTCAAGTCGAAGCCCTCGAAGAAGGACAAGCGACGTACAAGCAAGGGTCACTGTAGTGACGATCCGGAGAACCGCGACTCACAGTCAGAGTCGCTTGGTCCCTCCGAAGATGGTAACGGCGGTTCGTGGAACCATTCAGGCGATTCCGAACGCCGTTCAGAAGACGGAAACGGAATTTCGTCAAGCAAGAAAATTTCCTCCAGACGAGGCGGAGTCACTTCGTCCGCCTCGCGGAGAGACAAGGACGCGGAGCCCGAAGATGTCGCAACGCGGCGCGGGCCGCGATGGGAGGAGTTGGAGGAGCTGAATCCGACCAACTACCTCTTCAAGAAGTTCCTTTCGTACCGAACGTACCACTTGCGGAACCCGCAGACATATTTGTCAAGTTCCCGGCGGACCGCCGTGCGAAAAATCAGGAGAGATATTCCGCCCAAGGTGAAGAAGGACAACACGTTCACAGGTGAGGACGGGGTCCTTGTGTTGGATTTTTTGGCAAAAATAGTTCAAGAGTTCGATACTCAAGAAATGAACGAAGGGCAAGCGATCCGTCTGTTGCCTGAATTTTTAAGCGGCATGGCCTTGAGACAGTACACTTCGGTGTCTCAGACGGCCGAGGCCCATCACGGAAAGATATCCGTTTGGCCAGAGGCGGTACAGTGGTTGTTGAGGAGTTTCGCAACCGACGAGGCGATCCGTCAAGCCGTGCGCGCATTGCGAGAAGTTCAGCAAAGACCGTCTGAAGACGAGATGGAATTTTATGTCCGTCTGACGGACGCAAGCAACCGATGTGGAAACGTATATTCGATGGAAGAACAGATGACGATGTTTATTGAAGGACTCGATTCGAGTATCAAGCCGATGGTATCTCAATACCGGCAAGACAATCGGGACGTTTCATTTTTGAGACTAGTGAATTACGCGAAGGCGCATGGCTCGGCGAGCTGCGCTAAGGACAAGAAGACCAAGAAGGTCACGATTCAGACGCCGTCGACGTTGAGGGCGGGGAAGAAGCCAAGGGCTTCTTATCCCGGTCGCAAAAGTCACGCCGCCGTCCATTTAGCCGAGTACATTTCAGCGTCAGATGAGCGCGGTGCGCATGGAAGTAGCGAAAATCACTACGAAGGAGTGTTAGTAGCCGAAGGCGAGTTCATTGAGCCATCGGAAGGCTACGGACACGAGGACTACGGGGACAGCGGGTCGTCAAATTTACCGACGCCTGCATATACGACGGAGTCGTTTTCAGAGCCCACGGATCCCGTGATGATGTTTGGGGGGCGCGGCCACACCCCGGCGCCGCGCATTCCGATGGAAGACAAGGGTACGACGTTTCCAAGGCCAGGCTGGATGGGAAGGCCGCAACGTCAAGGAAGGCCGCCGGCCCGTGGAGGACCTAGAACGCCGTATCCCGTCAAGACGCACGGTCTGGTGTGCTATCATTGCTATGAAAAGGGGCACGCCGCGTCAACGTGCATTCTTTCCCTCCGGGAAATGCACCGAGTTTTGGAAAATTATGAGGCGTTGTCTCCGATGGAGAGGTTAGGGATACCATCGACGAGTTACCTGAAGGTCAAGAATTGGTTCGATTCGCATACGGCGAGCACGCCGAGTGCTTCAACGCCGAGGTCGAACCAACCCTTCAGAGGGCCCACCGCGGGGCCCGCGCCGTCGGATGTGAGAAGGATCCCGCAGCGGCAGGAAAAGTGGAGAGGGGAATCTGGCATCAGTCGCGAGAGGCACAGGGTCGACGTACTGTGCCCGGGGCTCAGCCCCGTTCCCCGTCTCTAAAGGAAAAGTCAGGCCTCGAGGAGGAGGTTGTTGGATTGGTGGATAAGCCCAAAGGGCCAGCTCAAGTCAAGAAAATTTTGAGCCGAGCCCGAGATCATCCGCTGGAAGAAGTTCGAAGACCCTGGTACAGGGTTAAGCGAAGGGAATGTCCCGAGAAGATTTTGGTTCTTGCGCGAAAAAACTACAAAGTTTACGCGAACATTGGACCAACAGTCGGATTGATGAGCCGGGTGTTGTCTGTTTTAGACACTGGCGCCGGACCAAACCTTGTGCGAAAGTCGGAACTCCGAGCTGGAATGGAATCTCTAGTGTCCTACGGACCGACCCAAGACATTGGCGACGCGAACAATAGGCCACACAGGACTCTCGGCACAATTAGAATGCCTGTGAGGCTTGGAAAATTTGTGGCCGCAGCCGAGTTTATTGTATGCGAGAAACTAGCCGTCCCGCTAATTCTAGGCGCGGACTACTGTGACCGGTTTGTGGAAGCAATTTATCCAAGGAAGAAAACGGTTGAGTTGGCGGATTTCTCGGAGGTTCCGATAGTTAGGCGGTTCTCGACGAGAAGAGGGAAAAAGAATCTCGTCCCGGGAGAGGACGAGAATGATGGAAAGGTGGAGCGAATTTCCCCTAACGTAAAAGTGGCAAGAGCCACGACTATCGAGCCAGGGACGCAACGCGTCGTGGAATGCACCTCGAAGAGGGCGGGCTTGGTTGTGGTTCAGCCGTACTCGTCGTTGTATGAAAGGCACGGGTTGACGTGCACGATTGGTGTCGTTCAGGTTGAGCCTGGCAGGCCATTTCGTTTACTCGTTGCAAATTTTAGGACGTACCCTGTCAGGGTGCAAAAAGGCCAAGTGGTGGCAGAATTATTACCGCACCCGAGAGCCGCGCTCGAGAGCAAAACCACCATTGGTGAAGTTCTCGGAATTCAAGAAAGGAAGAAGGAAAATTTGCCTAGTTCCACCAAGACGCCTACGGGCGAGGCAAGATGCGAACCGTCGGATCAAGCGCGCGAGGACCAGCAAGGGGAACGGGAGGAAAGGCTCTCCGCGACGGCAACTACGACGCCGGAGCGGCGGATTGAGCCCCCCCCCGCCAGACGTGGAGGAACTCGACCTGAGCCACGTGCCGGACCGGCTGCACGAGCGGTTCCGTCGGATGTTGAAGAAGTATTCAAGGATGTGGGATGGGACGCTTGGCGAAATTAATACCACCGTCCATCGGATCGAGTTGATTCCCGAGACTCGTCCCACCGCACAAGCCCCGTATAGGGCCGGGCCTAAAGCCCGCGAAGTAGAAGATGCAGAGGTGCAGAAGATGTTGGAGGCAGGAGTGATAGAACCAGCGCAGTCAGAATGGGCGTCGCCCGTGTTGCTGGTGCCCAAGCCGGACGGGTCAATGCGTTTTTGCGTAGACTACCGCAGGCTGAACGCAGTGACGGTGAAGGACACGTACCCCTTACCGTGCATGGATGAGTGCCTGGACTCGCTTGATGATACCAAGGTTTTCTCTGCGTTGGACGCGATCTCGGGATATTGGCAGATGCCTATCTCTGAGCGCGATCGCGACAAGACCGCATTTTCCTGTCACTCAGGACTGTATCGCTTCTCAAGAATGCCCTTTGGGCTAACTAACGCGCCAGCAACGTTTCAGAGAGCAATGGATATTCTGCTCTCTCCGTTCCGTTGGAAGTGCTGCTTGGTGTATCTGGACGACATAATAATTTTTAGCAAGTCGTGGGAGGAGCACATCGTGCACGTGGATGAGATACTTTCTGTATTGGAGAAGGCAGGTGTGAAGCTCAAGCTTCGCAAGTGTGAATTTTTCGTCAAAAAGATCAAGTACCTGGGCCATGTCGTTCGGCCAGGTACATTGGAAGTGGACGCTGCGCGAACCGTCGCATTGGAACAAGTGAGATACCTTCAAACGCAGACCCAGCTCAGAAGCTTTTTGGGACTTTGTAATGTCTACGGCAGATTCGTTCTGCATTATGCGAAAATCGCGCATCCGCTCAATCAACTGTTGAAGAAGGGACAACCGGTCCAGTTGGAAAGGATTCGACGAACCTTGCAAGAAAGCTTTTCATAAGCTCAAAGACGCCATCTTGGCACCGCCGGTGTTGGCGCTGCCGAAGAAGGACCTACCCTACTCGGTAGATACCGATGCAAGCGACTACCAAATAGGCGCTGCACTATTCCAAACACACCCGGATGCGCAACGCAAACCCATCGGGTTCTTTTCAAGAACGTTAGCCGCAGCCGAGAGAAAATATTCTGTATCAGAAAAAGAATTTCTAGCGGTAATTTGGGCTGTACAGACTTTAAGACCATATCTATATGGCGAGCACTTCATTGTGCATACCGACCATGCCTCATTGAGGTGGTTGATGAACGTAACCGACCTCAGTGGGAGATTAATCCGATGAAGGCTCCGCCTCTCGGAATTCGATTTCGAAATCAAGTACAAGAAGGGCAAGGCGAACAGTCAAGCTGATGCCCTGTCAAGATTACGGACCGCAGGAGAAACCGTCGACGAAATCGACGACGAAATCCCATGCTTTATGGCCGAACCGGCCGAGGGTACAGTGGAGAATGAGGAAAGTTTTGACGCGATAGACGACATCCTGGCTCTTGAGGGGGGGACCGCCCCTGATCGCCTCGATCAATTCCAAGCTGTCAATCCGGAGGAGCTCATTCGCGAGCAAGCCGTCGACCCCTTCTGCAATCGCATCAAGGAAGAAATGGACGCCGGAAAGGTGAGAACATTCAGCATGGAGACCGAGGAACTCGAAGAAACTCTATGCCGTACCGCGTCAGAGTTTGTACAAGTGGTAATACCACAATCGTTAAGGGACCGCGTCCTAGGGTTGAGCCACTACGCAAAATTGGCAGGCCACCCGGGAGGCAGGAAACTTTACAAGACTTTGAGAAGATATTTTTATTGGCCTACGATGGCCCTAGACTGCTATGCAGTCGCGAAGAATTGCGCCGCATGCGCGCGGGAGAGGGTGAAGTTAAGAAGAAACACGAAGGAAATGAAGCTGTTCACGCCCAAAGCTCCGCTGGAGTTTGTCGCCATCGACATCCTCGGCGAGTTAATTACAACTAAACGAGGAAATCGGTACATTCTCGTGATCAGCGATCGATACTCGAAACTGGTACGAACCGTACCGTTGAAGAAGATATCAGCTGCGCACATCGCACAAGCCTTCGTTCACCATTGGGTATTCGTGTACGGACCGCCGGTCAAGCTGCTGTCCGACAATGGAACACAGTTCACGGTCCGGTTCTTTCAGAATGTCTGCCGAATTCTGGGCATACGCAATGTGTTTACGACTACGTACCACCCGCAACCCAACGGCCAAGTTGAGAGGTTGAACCGCACGCTGACTTCCGCGTTGCGAAAATACGTTGGAGAGAATCCCAAGGACTGGGACCTATTTAGCGACGCTGTGACGTTCGCATACAACACGCAAGTTCATCGAACTACGAATATCGCGCCCTTCGAGCTGGTGTTAGCTCGGGCGCCGAGAAGCATTGCGTTACGTAAGCACAGCCAAGTTTGGAAGGATTTAGGTCGAATCGAGCGTACTACGTGAAATGGCAGTCGTGGTTGGAAAGCCTGATGAAAGGCGCTGATAGGAGTTTGCGAAAGGAACAAGCCCGGTACAAGCAAAATTTCGATGCACGCCTTCGCAAACCGCAATATGAGATCCCGCCGGGGCCCTACGTGTTCCTTCGGAAGGAGCAGGGCACGGCTAGCGAACCGAAACACAAGCTGGCACAAGTCGCCACAGGACCTTATCAGGTCCGAAGATCGGATCAACATACGGTAGTCATTGCCATTGGCGATCAGGAGAAACGCGTATCGCGAGACAGGGTGGAGTTAGCCCCAAGCCCGATGGACTATGCTCCGATAACTGGCCTACGGCAAGCGCTACAGTTCCTGGGAGAGCCGGAGGTAAACGAAGAAGTTGAGGTAATGCAGGACGAGGAACGTCCTCACACCCGTGCGCCTACGACGGGGGACCAGGATAATCTAGTTGGTCGAACGCCGACAGCGAAGACACCTCCAGACCTACGAGAGTTCGGAAAGTCCAGAGATGAGGATGAGCCGCTGGCTCTTCGGAAGGGGGAACGACAGTTGGACACGCAGGAAGAAGGAACTGAGAGTCAGGAGTATGTGATCGACAAGATCGTGGACCACGGCTACGACGGGGAGAAATTAATTCTGAAGGTGGAATGGTACGGTTATACGCCCGAGGACGCGACGTGGGAGCCCATTGAGCAATTGCCCCGCAGCGCGGCGGTCACGTATTTCCGAAGAAAAAGATTATCCTTGCCCGCGCAGATCGCGCAAGCGCAATCAGGATAGTGGTAACCAAGAATTTCACATGTCAGTGTCAGTGCGGTAATCTGCGCGGGGCATAGCGAGCCGACCTGAGGGTCAAGAAAAGGAGAATGATGAGATGGAACGAACCAGGTGACGGGCCTTCAGACAGCCAACCCGCAAGTAAACGCAGCGCGCGCACGAGTAGAATGAGCGTCGTGATGAGATACTCAAGTCGGAAGTTGCGTAACGATGTGCCAAGCGAGAAAAGAACGCTGGAAGAACGGAGACATAGACTGGATAGTCCACCTTCTTCACTCTTACCTTCATAACTGTTTGGTCTCGTTTTTCTTTTATTTGTGATTGCTTTTGTGTTGTTTTATTTCGTTTTATTTTTGAGATGTTAGGGACACGACCCCGCACCGCGGAGGTCGGTCAGCAAGTCTACGAGGAGTCCAAGGACGACATTGAAGAGGCGATGATCTTCGAGATCAATTTCGCCTTTGACAAGGTTACGGCCGACGCCCGCGTCCCCGGATTCTCGCCATTCAGAGCAAGGCCCAGGAGGAGCTAAGAGACGTGGGATAACATGGCTCTACGACGGGTGTTCCTACGTCATAGATGGAGCCAGAAGGAGATGAGGCACTACACACATTTGAAACACACACGCACAATCGCCAGATGCCCGTGAAATTACGAATGGGATCAGTGGCCCACACACGCGTGAAGCGTAATTTATTTGAGAATATAATGGGTGTCGAAAGCGAACTATTGAGCGAGCGGTATCAAAGCGAACGCCAGCCTTGTCAACTCGCTTCGAATGTGTTGATCAGGCTCGACAAGCCGTGAGACGGACGTTTAACAAACGAGAGGATCCCCAAACAGGGACAATGTCCATGCGTACTTGAGATTGAGAAATCGCCAGAGGGGATGCCGTCCAAATGGGACGACCCTGTTGGTCAGACGGTTGTGATCGACACACTCGCGAACGCATTTTATCACGCGCGACCTACTTATGCGTTTATCAGGATAACCCCGCTTTCGTTTCTGTTTTGTTTACTTTTTCTTCTTTTTTTGGTGTCGAGGACGCAGTCCTCGAAACAAAAGTTCGGAGGACTTACAGGGAACAGAGAAATCCTAAGGGAGAGGAGAAGCCCAGGCCACGATGCCGACGGCACAACGAGCCCAGGCGTTGCGACAATCGAGATCAACAGAGGATGGAGAGAACGGCTTGCAACCCATACGCACATGCCGACGGTATGGCGAGTCGTCAGTAACAATTCGCATCGCGAAATGAAGCTGCGCCGGTCAAGGCGTAGAACTGTTGTCAACCGACCAGCAAGGAAAGGTGTACGTTATCAATAACTTACAACAAAGAAAAAAAATGGATCCTCGTTCGTAGTGAAAAGATGGAACTTTAGTTAGAATTTAGAAAGTAGCGAGAAAAAGAAGAGGAGGAAGAGACAGGGCGACAAATGAAGGGGGAGCATAAGTTGTAATCGGTTGGAGAAAGGACGATGGTGAAGGAAAATGGGGACTCCCCACGATCAGGAGGACGAATGAGTGTCGAGATTCCGACTCGGACGCACGAACCGTGCCATTCTGAAAAAGAAAGGGAGAGAGCACTCGCCAAACAGGGAACGAAGATTCGCGTAGAGAGAAAAGAAGGGAAACTCGCAAACGCCCGAGGAAGACGGAAGTGATAATCGATGAAGTACGCGAAGCGCCGTGACGAGAAAAACCCCCACGCTTATTTTCAGTGAGCACTCACGGTTTGGCACTGTAGACCAAGAGGTACACAGGAGAAGGCTAGGGTTCTGTAATACGCGATCGCATGCCGAAAACGAGGATCGCATTCTGTGGTAATTGGTACCAAGGGCAACAGCCCTCACCGAGACCGCATGCGTCTGTCGCATTTTTTATTGACGTATAGGGACTGGCGTTGTCAAGGAGACTATTGAATTTTTTCGATGGGGATCCCAGGGAAAACGTTGCGTAGGCGCGAGGAAGACTAAGGAGAATGTACACCACCCAACCCTGTTCACTGTCGGTGATAAGGATCGCCAAGGGCAGACTACTGTACTCCCTAAAGGATAAGCGGATGCGTCAGAATTGACGAACGGGTTACCTTCGAACCGAGGGAGAAGGTGTGGAAAATGGATGTGGTTGATCTACAGCTACGGGAGACGAATGGGAGGGGGGTTCGGGTCGGTGAAAGCTAACCAAGCGAAGATGAGGACCTCGTCGTGATTACGCCAGAAAAATGGACGAAAGCCTCAGGCTGCCAAATGGAGGCGTACTCAAACGCTGTATGAGAAGGGCCGGCGAGCAGGCAAAAGAGGGATGGACCCTATGTGGAACTTCCGTGACGCAATGAAGGCAGACGGTACTGCCGTAGGTGATAAGACGCCGACGGTGATATGTCGAGGGGTATACGCAGGCGAAGGGGGTGCTTTGATACGACGTCGTACGCAAAGTCCCTAAAACGGAGCAGCAGCCCTGTGGCTCTGCCAGAGCGGGGAGAATGAAAAAAATGACGTCGAGGCTGAGACAGCCGTGCAAAAGGCTCGGAGAGGATCGCGGCGAGGAGCTTAGAGGATGGAGAGAAACAGAGAAATACTGTCGCCCGTGTAGCTGTCGACGACAGAACTGAAAAAGGACGCCTGCCGCGAATAAGAAGAGGAAAAATGGAGACCAAGGAGTGACCCCAGGATCGAGGGGGGGTCGAGGAAGGAGTTTTGGGAAAGAGACAGTTAATGTGCACGGGCACGCGGGCGAGGCGAAGCGGGAGGAAGTGGATGATGCCAGATGCGACAAGGCCGAAGGCTTGGCAGGAACGAGTGTCGGAGACATGGAAGGAGCGTACCTCGCAAGGATGAAGAGACGTGACACGACTCACGGGGAGAGTCCGGAGAACGAATATTTGCCGTCGGACAAGACCTCGAATGAGCTACTAGATACTCCGGAGTTTGATTTGGGAAATGTTACTTCCGGACGCCTCCGAGTACACCTCAACAACACCCCGTGAAGATCGACAAGTGTCGCGCAGCCGGAGGGGAACACAGGACACCACTCGGAATTTTATTCGATTTTAAGGAAAGAGTGTCGCGGTCGAGGGCGCGGGACGCTGAGTATTTTTTGGGACGAGCCGGCGTCGGAAAAACATGCGCCCTACGAGCAATTGCACATTGTAGAGAAGTTGCCACGCGCTTTACGAACGGGGGGTATTTTTCGACTCTAAGGCAAGACGCCAGAGAGGCAGAAACTGAAGCAACAATTCTGCCATGCTGTCTGCATCTCTAGGGGACGTGAAGGAGAGGACAAGCTGTCCAATCTGACCGAGCTGGAGGAGGTGCTAACAGGGGTTCAAAGTTGGGTTGCAGGTCGTCGAAGCCGGTTCATTTTCGATGACATATGGTCGCGCAACAGAAATGACGAGAGGATCTTGCTAAAACTCTCCCACGCTGCCAGCATCGCGGCGCGAAATGGTGAGCTAACCGGCAAGGTTTGGTACCCCACAAGAGATCCGACATCGACAGAGCTGGGCCAGCAAGTTAATTTTGAACCGAGAAAACAGCGTGATGCGTACGACGTGCTGATTCATGTGTGTGGAACTACCACTGTCTCCGCACGTAGCAGGAGTCATTGTCAAAAAGAAAAATCAAGAGAGGGTCGCACCGGAAATATACCGGAGTTGTGAAGGTGGTACCTGAAAACGCTCACAGAGACCAGAGGGACAGGGGGAAATCGGCGCACAGGAAGCAAGGGACGAGTACGAATCGCTCTACGCCAAGCTTCGCTCGTCTGTACAGGTTCCGGACGCCCGTGGCAGCCAAAGGTCTTCGTCTTTCGCGGATACGCAATGCGCAACGCGCATTGCGTGTCATGAACAAACCGGATATGATCCCTCTGGCAGGGTTGAGGGATTCATGGGGAAAAGGTGATGCTAGCATCGCAAGAAAGTATGCGACGCATATGAACAGTGTGGGGTCGGTTGACTTTCGAGATTTGGCGAACAGGAACGGCCAAGTCGTAAGTCCTCATGATCTCACGCAGGATTTCGCAGTCTACGAAGACGACCGCGGGTGGAGGCCCTAGCTGGAACCAAAGGTGGTGTCGGAAGCTGGCTGACAGCTACAGAAAGAAATGACTGTGGTCAACGTTATTGTTGACGATCAAGGTCTCGAGGTTAGCGGGGCGGACAAGGGATATTTTTTTGAAAATAGTTGTGGACTGCTTGGCAGAGCTGAGCTGTTTGCTTGTTAGTGCGCGGTAGCTGATCAAGGTTTTTTGTTGATGAAGGCTGTGTGGCAACGGGAGGCAGCCGGGAAAGATGTGACCGATGTCTCATTTCAGGAGACAGGGAGAACTGGAACGGCTGAAGACGAAGCGTTACCGGTAATAGAATTGGTGAGGAGAGCCCCGCGGGTGAGTGCACTATTTCGCGATGAAAACGTGGTGGGTATCTGCTTTTAGCCTTACAATAGGCCAGGGCACAACCGGCATGTCAAGAGCGTGGAGAGTTTCTTGTTGGATACTGAGGGGTTTGCGCACAGGCCATGGCTGCTGCCATTACGTCCATGTCTACCTAGAGCGGGTGAGAGCTTGTTAGAGACGTTCAAGACTCAAGCTACTTTGAACAAAGAGGCAATCGATTCGAGCGGTGCGGTCGTTGGATTCGCGTACGCCTGGAGTGGCGGAAGGGAGTCGGAAGTGTTCGTGCGTACCAATCCCGGGACATTTGACGAAACTAGTTATGTCCCTTTGGATCAGATCAAAAGGCGAAGAGGCCCTGAACCCGGCGGAAAACAAACACCCGCGGCAAGGACGAGTCAACGGAAAGGTGTGAAAAGTAGATGGAAAGGGTTGGATTGGTGGAATCGCAGTATGATAAGGGTTGCAGGTGCCTGATCTGACGCACAATTTCGCGATGTAAGGAGATGGCGGATGCATGTAGCGCACGAAGAGGCCCGCTTGCAACAAGGAAGGGCCGAGACGGGGTGCGCAAAGCTTGTATGAGAAGCTCATCTCATGTGGATCAAGGTCAGTGTTCCAGCCCGTTCGCTCCGATTGAAAATAAGGCATGTGAGTCGATGGATCGCAGGTCGATGGCACCAGTTGGTTTTCGTCTTACCCTTGCGCACGCGGCGACGGTCTGTCGAAAAGGGATGAAAGACTTAGGAGATTCTGCAGAGCGGCGCGTTGCGCAAGGGCGCTCAGAACGGGGATATGTAGTGCAATAATGGGCTCTACAGGGGGGTGAAAAGAAAGGAAAATATGTGGATATGAAAAGTAGTCCGGGTTGGGGGACACACGTGTGAATAACTGCACAGTTTTAATTTTTAATTATTTTATTTTATTTAGTTAATTAGTTGGCATTAATTTTGCTGACACTAGATTAGATCTAGGATCTAGCGCCGCGAGCTACTGTACTGGCTCCGGCGGGGCGATATATACCTTAGCCCTCTGACGACCAAGTCAGTAAAGGTAACCCGAGTTGCCGGAGTTGAATGTCGCCTTGGTCGAAGTCCGTCTCTATCAAGACGCTCCCTTTTACCTAAGCCTATGGCATCCTCTATTGCTCGGGATCCCCTTTTCCCTTATCAATTTTCCTTTATTTCGCAATCCTAATTTCCCTTAATCTTGAGTTGGTTCCATCTTGTAGGATTGCGATCCGCAACATGACGTCATTTGCCATCGGGCTTTTGTGTTGGTGCACCAGTGGTGGTTTTCTCAGTGTTGGTTCCATCGGGATCTGGTTGCCACCGATCCGTTATTGGTACTTTGCCATCGGGCAGTACGACGGTGTAGCGCTGCTACGTTTTCTTCTTTCCCAACGGGCTACGTTGCGACGTCCCCGTCGAAGACCTTATCAAGGGTATAAGGTGTACAAGGCGCTCTTCGAGCATTGGATTTACGACCCATCGGACCAGGTTTACCGAAACACCCCTCGGAACTCGTCGAGCAGTCGCCTTTACAAGTCTGTACCAACATTTACCGATCCCGGGCTGGGCCCTTCTCTTTGCCCCCCTATCAGGGATCCGAGCTACTGCGGGCCGCAAACCCGCTTAAAGAGGACAGGGAGCTTCGAACACTCCGTAGCGCTGTGCCGTTGACAGTTGTTGTTTTTGTTGCTGTTGTTTGTGTTGGACCGTCGGACCTTGGTCTCTGCCTAACAGGCGCATTGCACTACAACTACCTGGTCGTTAATGTGGCCACGAACACCATTGCTCGCTGTCGTGTCTGCGATTTTCGCCCTTACGGCCCTAATTCCGATCCGGTCTTCACCACAAACTCGACAGCTCGACACCCCCCCCTCACCCTTCCCTGGCACGCGACTGCCAACAACATCACTATCGATGCTCCACCCGATATCAACCTACACCTCCATCCCCATTGCTTACAAGTCACCGGCAGCCCTCTCGCCCACGACCTTGCGCATGCCACCGCGCCCCAAACACTCTGTACTGCTCGCATCGCCCCTGAATCCCATTTATGGGAAGCCTCCTGGAATAGCGAGTTGGAAAATCCAGAGACTCGAGGCACCATCCAGTATTTACCTCGTCACCTCATACCACGTTGTACCAAACTCCTTCCCCTTAAAATAACCCTTCGTCTTAAACGAGATGAAAACGGTAACCCCACCACACGCAAAACCCGGTGTACGGTCCGCGGCGACAAACAAATCCCGCACGTACACTATGATCCCAATAATATTTCTAGCCCCGTCGCTGATCGCGACGCCATCCGATCCGCCCTCGCCTTTGCTGCCGGTACCGATCTTATCGTCGAACATTGGGATCTCGAATCCGCATTGCTCCACAAACTACTCGGTCCTGATGAGACCATCTACGTACATCAGCCCCCCAGATTCGACGGATCCGAAAAATACCCTGGCCATGTCGGTGTCATCAAGGGTAACATATATGGAACAAACCAAGCATGCAAAATGTTTACCACCGGCCTCTCCTCGTCTCTGAAACTCTGGAGTTTTGAACGCCTAACCACAGACTGCTGCACATTTGTACTCCGCAGCCCTTGCAACACGAAGTTTGTTTTTTTTCGTCATTACCATCGACGATTTTCTCGTCGTCTCCAACTGTCGCGATCTACTCCACACCGCCAAATCCCGCCTTCAGTCTAAATATCTAGTCAAAGACCTCGGGCCCGTCCGACATATCCTAGGGTGGAAAGTCACTCGCACCCCAGGGACACTCACCATTAACCAACCTGCATTCATCCACTACATCCTCACCCGATTCAACATGGACCAGGCCACACCAGTCCCCACTCCATACAACGGCCTCCAGTTATCCTTACGCGCACCTAACGAACCTAAAATTTCCCCTCAAACCCCTTACACAGTCGCTGTGGGATGCCTCCGATACTTGGCGGACTGTACCCGGCCGGATATCGCTTTCATCACCAGAGCTCTCGGCCGCTACTCCCACGACCCCTGCAAACGACATTGGCACTCCCTCCAACGCGTACTACGTTACCTCAAATCAACCGCCAATCACCGAATCACATATCACTCCCCCGCAGTTCCCACGCCAATGCAGGCTTTCTCCGACTCTGACTTTGCATCTTGTCTTGATACTCGCCGATCTACCTCCGGTTTTGTCGCCCTTTGGCGCGGCGGACCCATTGCGTGGCAGTCGAAACGGCAGCGTTTTGTCGCTGCCTCCACGTGGGAGGCCGAGTATATCGCCGGCTTTCATGCATCACAGCACATACAATGCCTACGCCGCCTCCTCAAAGACCTTACCCAAACGGACCCATTACTACCAACACAGCTGCTGATAGACAATTCCAGTGCCATCACTACGGCGACTTCGGACCATCCGACACCCAAATCGAAACATGTCGACGTCAAGTACCGCTACTTCAACGAACAAGGCCAACGGAAACGCATCACCCCCACTCATATCCCCTCCTCCCAAAACACCGCCGACTGTCTTTCCAAAATACTTCGACCGGAACCGTACCATGACCCACTACGCCTGCTGCACATCGCTCCAGCATTGACACCGGGTGCGGCGACTGTCGTATGATAACTCCTTCCACCCGCCATCACTGCCATCACATTTGTCGTATGATAAGCCATTTCTGCCAGTATTTAAGACCGTCGTCGCTAGACATCCAGTAAACTGAATCAGGAGATTCATCACAGAACAATCTGAATTGATTTCAGAGTTTACGCCTGGAAGAATTCTGCAATTATCTTGTGAGAAATGGCCGATGACGTTTGCAGAATTCGGCATCTAAATTTTAATAACGAAAAAGTTTGACATAATTACGCTAAGAAATCCATGAGTAGAACCGTGAGTACTACCCGTACCCCTTCTGTAGCCATACCCTACCTGATTGTGCACCACAGATCCACTACCATGAACAGTGGTAAGCAGCGCGATTACACACAAAAGCAATTGCTAGACGGGCAAATACCTTCAGCATTGCTCTGTGTTCCCTTGCCAAACGGCGTCAGCATCATCCCAAATCTGTTTTTGCATCCTCGACGTGCATGTTGTTCATTGCTTTAAAGCTTCAAACTGAACAAGACGAAATGAACAAGACAATCTCAAGAAGCAATCGCATTCATGCATCGCAGATCTCTTTCAATTTTAATTTCTTTAGCAATTCCGACTGCGTCTTCTACTTCCATTCTCAAAAGAATGATGTTATAAGGATGTTACATGCAATAGCTTGGCCGGATGAACAAACAAGTACTACTCGAAATCGCAACGCCGTCTCGCCCATTTTATCAAAGTGCATTGTCCTCCGCCGGCTCTGCACCCCATCTAGATGGAAGGACATGGAGTTTTTCTTTGGCAAGCATGGATCTCAGCTCTCAGAAATAGTCCGGGAATCCATCGAGCATCTACTGGAGACAAGGATTGAGTTGATAACAGAAAATATCAGCTCCTATTATCTTCAAGCTCAAGCGGTAATGTTTGCGGAGGCCAAAAGAGACAAGAATGGCGGACTAGACAACTGCGCTGGGTTTATTGATGGAACTGTTATTGGCATCGCTCACCTAAGTGGCTTTGATAGTCAACTGGTTGCTTACAATGGACATAAATGGAAGCATGCACAGATGTTCCAAGCCGTGGATGGCCCAGACGGAATGATACTGCATGCCCATGGTCCAATGGAAGGGCACCGCCACGACTGGACACTGTATGTGAGAAGTGGTTTGGAAGAGCAGCTGCCAGCCCTGCTGAACGTCGAAGGCAAAAGGTACTGCCTGCATGGTGACTCAGGCTACAGCAGAAGGTGGTTCATGGAAGTACCATATCAGGGCTGTACTCTCAGTGCCGAACAACGAGCGTTCAACAAGGCCACGGCTTCATCGTGTATTACCGTCGAATGGATATTTAAAGAGGTGAAGATGTACTTTTCTACGCTGGACTACAAGCGAAAGATGAAGGTATTGGAGTCTACTGTGGGATTTCTCGACATTGCCAGCATGCTTCTCTGCACTCTGCAAAACTGTATCTATCCGAATCAGATATCGCGCTACTTTAGCTGCACGCCGCCAACTATGGAAGACTACCTCGAGCATAAGGAGTAATGGCTGAACTCGCCCCTAGGGGCGAGGACCAATTCCGCGAATACGAGCTTTAACGCGGAAGCACCCTCACAGAGAGCCCCGCGCGAGCGGAAAAATGGCACATGTAGCACGTGAAAACGCATTTTTATTTAGTAAACAACCTCGAGAAGTGGGCTTAGAAGCCATTTTTTCTGGTTGAGGGCTTTTATCAGGAGCTTTTAGCTAGCTAACTCTAGCTCCTGCATCTTTTCGCGCTTTTAGGGGCGCTCCTCTCGCTCACGCTCGCGCTCCGTTCTTTCTGCATCGCTGCGCTCCCGCTCGAAGTTTAGTCGCTCGCGCTCTAGCTCGATTCGCGCAAGGTCGGCGTCGCGTAGATGTAGGCTGAACGACGCCATGGCCATTGAAGGTGCAGCGGGCGTGGACTTAGATTTCGCTTTCTTAGGCATCGCTACATCTTCTCCTTTCGTAGTGCTTCGTGAATCGGTTTGACTTCTCTTCTTCGCTGACGCCATAAGCGCCTTACCAATGCCATCCTTCTCTTCATCGCGGTCGCGCTGCGAAGTCTTCCCGGCAGTCTTGGTGGCCAACAAATCTTCTCGCGCTTGTCGCATGTCCATCAAGAGCGCGTCCATCTACCCAACCTCCCCTCAAATCCCTGACATGCGTCGCTCGCAACTATCGCGCTTGTCGAACTGTTCTTGAGTTCGCTTGTAGCAGTTGCGAACAATCTTCCACGTAACTTTGTCATGCATCGCCGGATTTTCATTCACCTTTTCTGCTGCCTCTTGAAACTTGCCTCACGTCTCACCAAAGGCGGCAGGGTTAGCGCCGGCGGCCGCAACTTCTCGCACTATCACGAGGTCTTGCGCAGTAGAGAATCGCGATTGTCTCCCGGCCTTGCCTTTGACAGTAACACCATCATCGGCGGGCGCGATAGGGGAAGATGGAATGGCTTCGGACATTTGTTGTTCAATGGAGAGGTTGAGACGATGGGTAGGATGGGGACAAAGATTACCAGAATTGCCGCGAACGAAGTCCATATTTGCTCACGAGAATTGCAGTCACAGTTTCTGTCACAGCTCACTTTTCCGCAATTATTGTCACGACTGGATTACAGAATTCTGTAATTCTGTAATTATTTACAGGTGTCACACGCATTGCAGAATTTGTCCAGGTGTAAACCCACTACAGAGTATACCCTCGTTATACTGACCCCAATTGTGGCGGGTGCGGAGGAGGGCCAAAGTACACATTAACGAGGGTGCACTGTACCTTTTAGTGTAAGCCACTGTAAGCACACGTACACCCACGAAATCAGCCCATCTTGAGGGGGCCAGGTATGATGGACTCGGCCTCCTTTTGCCCAGCAGACAGGCTGTATGAGAGCCGCAGTGAGAGCTCACAGAGCAATACTGAGCACAGTACAGATCTGCACGGACCTGCACTACTGTACAATGACATTGTCACGTAGCGCACACGCTCTTTTGTGCAGAGCACGCACGGTGCTCTGCTCTCTGTTCCGCTCAACGGATCGAAAAGAAGCTCGGAGGTCTATAGATTCGACCCATTTAGCGGAGTAGAGATCTGTGCAGGTGAGGGGATGGCCTGTCTCTGCAATGATCATCTTTTGAGTGCTCTTTATGACTGTGAGCCCGCCGTAGATGCAGCTCGCATGAGAGTACTCAAGCGTGATCAGTTTGACATAGAGTCGAGACTGCAACTTGCTCATTGAAAATGAGCCCGAAAGCGGTAGATGAGAGCGACGCCCGCCGCGCTCCTGCGGCGGCGCAGTCCGCAGCGGCGACAGCGAACGAGGCCGCGAGCGTGGCCACAGCGGCGCAAAGGAGGCTCGCGGAGCTTTGCAGCGAGGCGGTTCGCACAAAGATATCGCGCAAAGCGGTAACGTCCGCCGAGAAGCTGTCGGCAGTCAAGCTACTCGGGTACCTCGGAGGTGGGGAGTGGGCAGCCAAGGCCAGAGTGAATGAGGGGGATGGTGGAGCCCCGTGGAATAACTCTACTGTCGCGAGACGCATCGGCATGTCAAAGTCCGCAGTAAGCGCCTGGAGAAAACGCGCGAGGGATTATGAATGCGACTCGAAGCGGGGGGCGAGCGCGAAGCGCGTGCGCTTACCCTATGAGAATTTATTGAAAAAATGTGATGGCAAAATGCTTCTATTGTGAGCGTCCCATTTTGCAAAATTTGATTTTTTTAGTTCACGTTAGGGTATGTACAGCGTGATATGCATTTCACATTTTTGCGCTCATAACACTGTGACCTGCATACAGGTTCAACATTAAATCGTGAGCAGCGATTAAAATGAGATCAGATGGAGAATATTGTGAGTACCTTACACTCATCATGCACCAACGGTACAATCGCACGAAACTCCCTTTTACCCCCCTCAACATCTTAAATATCTCCGTTTCAAATGGCCATATCACAGCACATACTGCCTTCTGTATGCACCCAAAAATGTCGCTTTACAGTTGCTGCGTGTTCGTCTACAGTACGCACTTTGAACGCCCCTTGATGCCCACTTCGTCAATAATAATAGCATACATCTGCACCGTTTCTCTTCACCCCCCGCCGCCCGGCCCCCCCTCCCTCCTCCCCCCGATGGTGCTCGTCTTCGCGGCCAGTTCGCGGCTGCACTGCGTCGGCCTGGCGTCCGCGCTGCCGCTGTCGGTGCCGGCGTTCGAGCTGCAGCCGCCGCACGCCTTCGCATGCGCGCTGGCACTCGTGCTGTCGGCGCGCTTGGCGCTGCCGCCGTCGGCCTGCGCGCACCTGTCGGCCGTCGTCGTCGAGCCGACGCTGCGCCTCCCCGCCGCGGCGCGCGCCCCGCTCGAGCGCACGCTCGGCAGCCTCCTCCCGTGTGCGCGCCTTGCCTTCGTCTCCCTCCTCGCCGCCACCATGGCCACCGTCGTGTGCCCCGCCCCGCTCGTCCTCGACGTCGGGTGGGCCTCCACGCGCGTCCTGGTCCACCCCGGCACCCTCACCCTCGCCCCCGTTGGCTTCATGCACGTCGCAGAGCGCGCCCGCGACCGAGCGCTGGTCTCTTTCCGACCGATCACCAACGCTTCCACTTTTCACCCAGCACACTCCTATTGGCATCTTCTTTCTCTAACTCCACCTGCCCTTTCCTCAGAAAGCGTTTTTCATTTTCCACAACGTGCGGGCTTTATCAGCTCATCTTCCAGTATCCCTTTCCCATGCCAACTGCCTTGAGTCCTCTCGAGCGATGTCTGGAGCGTTTCAAGAGAGAAATGCTAACCCTGGTAAACAGGGCTCTAGAAAAGTTCCAAGCCTCTATTGATGAACTCAATCCGCATTGTGCACTTTCTCCGATACCCAGTCCGGTGCGAAAAGTGGACTTCCAACGTGACGCAAATGTGGCAGACCTTCTTCGCAAGGCCATCACACTTGCCAATGCAAATGTGCCAGATGGCTCCCCGAAGTATGTGCAGTTTCCCGAGGACGCAAGTGAACGAAAACTCAATACAGATGCCAAAGATGTGTTAGAACTTTTGATGATCGAATGTATGGGAAAGAATTTCGGCGACTACGTCTGGGGTACTGCCTGCCGCGGGGCGGTTTTCGCGGAGTGTGAGGCCGTTGTTTGCAAAGCGGAGAAAATGAACGATTTCATCGTGTTCAAACAGACATGAAACCTTTGGGCCATTCGATGGCTTGCAGAGCAAAAGATGAAGTCTAAGAGGCGCTCACGTCCCGCCCGGGTGCGTGAAACTCAAGTCGAAACAGGAAATGCATCAATCGATTCATCTGCAAATCACATGCCGGCAGGAAGCGCATGTGAATCCAATACAGAAGTGAGAGCTCCTGTGAGAGTTATTCAGGATTTTCTGGCAACGAACACACCCCATCAGTCAGAGTCGAGTGAAAACATCACGACTGGCGCAAAAACGAGTACAGAGAGGGCAAAGTCCGTCGAAATTGATTCTGTAACGAGGCGTCGCCGCGTTGATGATTCAAAGGCAGTGAATCGACAAACGGCCCAGAGAGGTGCCGGTGGTGGTCGTGGCCGCGCACGGGGCCGCGCCCGCGGCAGAGGCCGCGGCAGAGGCTGCGGTAGAGGCCGCGGAAGGGTCTGAACGTCTGCGTAAGTCATAAAAGCAATTTGTGCTCGAGGAAAAGCTCGCGGCATGGCCTGCGGACGCACTTGATTATCTTAGTAAGACGCCTTATGATTCTATGCATACATTTCAAGTACTGATGCAAAGCTGTTTGTGACGGTGGATCAGGAGAGAGGCCGTAGGTGTAGGCAAATAGGCATAGGTAAATGTACCGTTTCTTCTGACTGTAGGTTGCAAGGCAAGCTGTCGGTTACTGGAAACCGTTCTGATAAAAACACTGCCCCCACTTCCGCGCTGACCCTTGCCAGCGCGTGTCTGACGACCACATGGACATATCAGGTGATCGTGCAGGACAGTAAATAGAGAACCACAAAAGTCAGAATAACATCAGGAAGAGAGAGATTTTTCACGCTGGTCACCTAGTAACTTACGGCTTTGCTCTGCTTTCAAAGTGAAAAGCAGAGCTTGGGGGAGGTTGTGGCGGTGATAGCGAAAGGCTGGGCTGGGCGGAGGCAAGGCAGCGTGCGTGAACATGCAGGCAGCCGGCACCAGCGCACGCAAAACACGACGCCGTGTCAGTGGCATAGCATTATGGTCGGGTAGTGGGGTGTTGCGCTGAGGAGAGCCGGGGGAAGTAGAGCGTTTCTGCCCAATCGAGAACTCGCCACCAACGGGAGCACGAAGAAAGCGCGATCGTGTTGGCGACGCCTCGAAGAGCGGATGAACGGAAGCACGAGAGGGAATGAGGGCCGTAGCAGCCGTGCGTTCCATGCAAAAACATTGCATGTATCGTAATTTCAATCGATTTTTGGCTGTGGCTGGATGAACTTCATCGATTTTCGCTTCTCTTTAGTAGATCAGCTGTCCATCGCATACATATTTTCGCCTTTCTCCAAGCAGTCGTCCAGATGCCTCGCCGGGGCGCCTCGCCGCTCCGCAGCTCCGCTTCGCCCTGGAGGCCCACAACGCCGTCGCCGCCAGGAATGCCTGGATCTTGTTTGACCACGCCGGCCGGGAGGATGCCTGTCGGAATCTGAACGCCGGTAAGATCCCCAAGAAGCACAAGATCATGCCTTCTGACCAGCACGGACTTGTGTCTTGCTTATCGATAGCGAGGACTTTAACTTTCGGCAAAAATGAGATACACATCGTCCTTCACGATTGTCGGGGCTAGTGCCGCAGATCTCACCGTAAACATGACAACCGTGCTGACATGTGATACACACTATCCCAGCGCCAGGTCCAAACTCGGGCCCAGTTCATTCTTCCTGACAAGCCCATCCACGTCATTCCTTTAACCTTAACCTTGTCAACCCTCTCACAACCGCTGCGAACTACCTGTTTCGCCCTCCACACACTCCCAAACAACTCCCCACCCCATCCCCCCTCCACCCCCAGATAAGCCCTGCTCGTCTGACAGTCAACCCCCCCGGATATTCGTGAGGAGCTCAACGATATGTATTACATCTTTGCCGATATGGAGCGGAGACCTACCATGCTCACGGGAGATGACGCTGCCCTTTTCGTCCACTGGTTCCGCACATTTCTCACCAGTTTGCAAGAGTTGTTCTATCTGAAGGAGGAGTGCTGGTATGCCTGGATTGAAGGTAAGGATATGCTCTCCATTGAAATGCGCAAGTGGGGAGACGGCGTCAAAAATGGGCGAATGCGCAGGGTCTTGTCGGGTGCGAAGCGCATGCGTCGTAGAGGGGAGATTGTCCGTATGGGCAACGAGATCACAACCTGTCAGCTGCTGCTTGAACGTCGTCCAATCGCAGAGGGGCTTCCAGTCTTAACATCTATTATCTCGCCGTTTGTCGATGAGCTTGTAGCGTACATAGACCTCAAGAGGGGCACGTTGCAGGCCATTATCGAGATGCACCTCGACCATAAGGACCGCGTGCGTTTTGAGCGCGGCTAATGGGAGCTGGGCTGTGTGCAGCCGGCACATGAGACGACTTTGTGCTGGCGACACGCTGGATCGGCCGCAGGCAGATGGGCAAGTGGAGGTCTAAGTACCTCGGGCCGAAGAAGGGCGTGTAAAGGCAAGTGGAACACGGCCTTCCGGAAGGCCCATCACGGCATAGTGAGCGAGTTCGCCAATAGGGTGAAGATGAGCGAAGAGGAGCGCTTGAAGCACATGCAGGAAAGGAACGCGCGCGCCATGGCACAACTCGCCATTCAGAATATGCCCCTTCCACTCGAATATACCGATTCCGAGCTGCAAAGCGGGATGAGCAGCAGCTGCGCCAGCAGCTTTCGACAGAGCAACCTTTCGTCCTCGGCCATCCCAATGCCCACATGCGCTTGAGGGAAGTTCAGTAGCTCAAACAAGTACAATAGAACTCGGCTTCTTCCCCCGTGCCTTTGTTGCCTTGCCATTTTCCGCCGCGTTGACATCATGGAGGGTCGGGCGAATTGCTGGGCGTCTACTTTGACATGTTACAAATTTATAGATAGAAGTCGGACATAATCTAGACCTAAAGCCGGATGATACTAGCCTTTAACGTGTTCTCCTTGGCTTTTAGCCCGCAAATCGACGTAGCTTCGTGGAGAGGAATGCGCATCTAAGCATACCATCCCCCAGACGAGCCTCTGCTGAGCAGCCCCGGGTTGACAACAACGGCTCGGCCGTCAACGCTTTTCGCAAAAGCCTTTAGCCTTGACGTCGTAACCAGGAAATCGACGGTCGGCCATCTTTCCGTGCCCGGTATCGCCATGCCGTCCCGCAACGAGCAATCGAGAGATACGCCTGCAGACGGTGCAAACGGATGCTCCTGCCTCTGCGCTGCGTCTGGTAGGAGAGAGTCGCCGTCGTCATCTACGCGGTGATCTTTCTTCTGGCGGGTGTCTGGCGGCAGCGAAATCGCATTGTCATATACGGCATGCACTTGAATTCATCGACCATTGGTGTTGACACTCTCCACGACGGCAATCGTACCAGGGTTGAGAAACATGGGCTGCTTTTTCTCATTGACCCTGCTAATTTTAAGCTTAACCATGTTTCCCTATTCACTCTCCAACACGACTGAATTGGCATCAATCCTCCCTACCCCAACGCCGTCTGTCTCCTCCAGCTCGACTCTAATTCGCTCCACCGCCAAGACAACATCTGGTCTGCGCACGAAAAAGCTCTTCGGGGAGATCTTGGGCGGCTCATCCTCATTCCTAAGATGCCTGACTCTCGCAAGAATGCGGTCGCCCAAGTGCCGGAGCCTCGCGCGCACGGCGTCGGTCTTCGCTGGCACGGCATCATTAATGTACCTCGGGCGCTGCTCTTCCGCTGCGAGAGGGTGGAGTCGGACGGGCTGGCGGCTGCGGGGAAGCGAATCCAAGTCGGCGGCGGCGTTGAAGACGGCCTCGACGCGGCCGGATTGGTCGCAGTTTGCATAAACGGAGTCAGGCTAGTCGTCGTCTGCGAGGGTGACGTCGCGCGGGCGGCCGATGGAGGCGCCCGAGAGCACGAGGCCGTCTTCGTCAGCAGCGGGTGGGGCGTCGGGTGGCGGGGTCGGTGGGCCGTCGGAGTGGATGGGGACGGGTTCGGCGGGGGGTCGGGCTTCGGGTCGGCGGTAGGCGGTTTGGCGAAGACGGGGTCGTCAAACTGCAAGATGCGGTTTTGCATAAACTCGGCGTCGACCATCTAAATTATGGACTGACACGCAAGTTGCGTGCAGAGTGAGTGCACTACGCAATGCGATGCAGCCTGCAATGCACAGTGCACTCACCTCGCACTCCAGATTACATAGCATTTACGGCGGGCGGTATGAGGGCAGAACTATCATACACTCATGCCGCCCTCTCTGGGCACTCCAAGTGCCACCAATAGGAATTGTGTGGCCCTCAGCGGTAACAATTCGCGTTCACAGTGCACTCAAATATGCTAAAAATCTCAAATTGCACTGTAGGGGCACTCAAAAAATTTAATATTTTCTTCTAGGGTTAGGAGCGTACCCTCTAGTTGACATCGCCCTTGAAGAGTATTTTGCCAGCGCGAGGTCTTTAGCAGGGGGCTCGAACGTCTTTTTACGGACGTAGCCCTGCAACAGAAGGCCACCGAGCTCCAGAAGCTAATCCTTGAAAAGCTCTTTTCTCACATTGCTCGCGCACAGGCGTCTGAGAGGCCCGGGGAGAGCGCAGTGCTGTCTAAAGCCGCGTTGCATTGCACGGGGTTTAAAGCATCGAGCGGCTGGGTGACGAACTGGAAGAGTCGGGCTGGCATCGCCTCCCACAAGGGGTGCGGGGCATCCGGGCAAGTGTCACCTAACACGCTCACAGCTCACAGAGCAAACCTGCGCAAGAAGATCGCCGGTGTCGCCCTGGATAGCCTCGTAAATCCCGACGAGGTTGGCGTTCTGTACCGCAGCGGCCCGAGTCGCTCCAATCAGACGGCACAGGGGCACGCGGGGCATGTCATCAGGAAGGACCGCCTGTCAGTGCTTCTTTCTGTGTCCGCAGATGGATCGAAACTGTCTCTCTCCATAATCGGGCCGTCGAAGCGCCCCCGGTCGTTTTCCTGGCACTGCAACTTGCCCGTGGAGAAGAATGTCTTCTACTTCCACCAAACAAACTCGTGGATGACAAGAGGGATTTAGGCATCCATTACTCGCGGCATGGGGAAGTCGGCGGTGCTTCAGGGAAGATCTGTGGTCAATATTGTAGACAATTGTTCTGCCCATGGCATCAACGAAGATGTCACGGGCTACAAGCCACTGCTCTTGCCGCCAAACCTCACTTCTGAGCTCCAGCCAGTCGATTTAGGCGTAGGCCGCAGCTTTAAGGCGGTGTATCGCCGCCTCCTTGTCGCAAAGATAATCTTGTTTGTTGATGAGATGGTGGGTGAGCAGGCGGCAGGGCGAGCGCCCCAAAGTTCAAAATATCCAAAATCGTCACATCGTGGGATGGCGTTTGTATGATTGCGAAAGCCTGGGATATGGTGCCGAAATCAGTCATTTTACGCTCATGGCTCAAATCAGGGATTTTATGTCCGCGTCAAGACGATCAGGCCCGTCGCATACTGGAGGCCAGCGTGGATGTTGTGGAGAAGGCAAAAAGGGCGCCCTGTGGCAGCTCTCTGCCGAGTGAAAAGGAGGCCTCGTCCGCCGCTGGGGCGGCTGCTCGGCAGCGAGGTGAGCTGTACCTCAGCAGCCAGGCAGCTGACGGGCGCGATGATGCGGCGGCCGACCTCTCGCCCGGCGCAGACGCGGCGGCATGCGCCGACGCAGGGGCGCTGGAGGGCCTCGGCGGCGACCTAGAGGCGCTGCGCTCGAAAGCGGGCGCCCTCGACCGCAGCTGTATCGACGACCAGCTCAGGGGCTTCATCGACAGCGACTTTAGCGTCGAGGCGTGCGCCGGAGCTGATGGCTCGGATGATGAGTCCGTGCCGCAGATGGAGTCTGCAGCTGCTGATGCTGTAACTGATGAGGCGATCAGCCGCATTTTGGGGCCGCTCTCCACGGCGGACGAGCAGGCCGTGAATGACGGCGAGCTGAGTGTGGGTGAGGCCTCTGCACAAGAGGGCGGCGAAGACATCGAGCGAGTAGCGCTGCCAGAGTATCTCGGCACCATCTCCAAGCTGGCGCGGCAGATTCGCGGCTTTCTCACCGCCAGTGGGGAGGGTATGGATGGCTCTAAGCTGTTCCTCAGGCTTCTCAGCCTCGAGGAGGAAAGAGTTAGGAAGATCATTCACACGCGCCTCAAGCAGTCGAAGATTGACCGCTACTTCTCACCTTTCACCGGGTGACGCATGCTTCCTTGCCCCCGGTAGACTATCTGACAAGCTTCGTGCGCTGGACTCCTATGCTTACTTCTCCTGCCTGCACTGCTTTGCTCAGTCCGTGTAAGAGGTCTCATCCTCATTGCTTTCTCACTCTTCCACTATCTTTGTAAAGAGCTGGCCTCAACAGTAATATGTCTGCGTTTAGGAGCAAGTCTAGACTACAGCCGCGCATGCGCAGCTAGCATTCTACAAAGGGGCTAGCGTACCTGACTCTATAGACGCCGCCACGTGTTCACGGGCGTCAGCTGCCGCGAACTGTGACCCTAAAGGAAGCAGTGAAGCCAGCAAGTAGCAATACACAAGGGCGAAGGCCCCACAAGAGGCACTGTCACTTTGGGTGCATCTGTGGGCTGCTCGTGAGGGCACATACTCCGTCCCGCTTTCATCACCACTTGCAGCGCAAACTACCTTAACTGCCAGCTCCGACGAGGTCATGTCCACTCCGTCCAGCGACGCTACTGCTTGGCGACATTTGGCGCGGTGGGCAAGGAGTCATACGTCGTTGCCTCGCGCCTCTGCCTATCAACATGAATAAGTCTCCAGTCATTCCCAGCTGATGCGCCTATCCACCTGATGGCCCCCGTTCCTAGGTCAACGCAATGCATAAAAAAAGCATGACGAGACTTCTCCAGACCGTGTAGCGAGGCGCTTCGACCCCTCATGAATGACGCTGACATCAAGTCTGCATGTGTCTCACGCGATGAGGCATACAAGAGCATAAAGGAGTCGGCGATGTAGAACCCTGTCGGGGGCGCGTTAGAGAGGACATAAAAATACGAATCGACGATCTCGTCGTTGAGCCATCCACCAGCCAATCGCGGAGCCCATTCCTCGCACGCATGCTCAGACCCAGACCGGACCGTCCAGCGCACCCATTCGCGCGGGCGCTGGAGTAGAGCGGTGAGGGAGGTGCCCGTAGCCGGGAGTGACGAGCCAAGGGCGCCCGTGGCTGGCACAATCGGCTTGGCGCTTGTCGCTGTAGGCGCCAGGCTGCTTGCCCTACTCAAGACTTTCCCACGGGCACAACCAAAAGCGCGGGCAGCTCCTGCTCCAGTCTTCTGCAAGCTTTGCCCCGCAGAGTTCGCGGACTGCGCCGATCGAGACCTGCGCTCAATGATGAGCGCCTGTATGACACTGCCGAAGCCTGCAAAGGGAACAAAGGGCCCCCGCAGCGTCAGTGCCGCTGTCGCACATGCCGAGTACGAAGAGCGCACCCGGTCTGCGCGTGGTCTCTGTGTAGATCCACACTACACTCTGTGTACGCGCAGTGGGATGTGTGCACTGATCAAATACGCAATGCCGTCCTCTAGTGTCTAGACGACAAGCAATTTGACCTCATATGAGGCCAGCTTTTTTTGCAAAAATATATAAATTAAATCGAAACTTTAAAACATTCAGTTTGGACACCATTTCTTTAACGTATACGCGCTCGGCAATAACATCTTGCAAAACATTGGGATGGCGGTTGTCAATGCACAGAGAGACTAAGAATCTAATGAAGTATCAACGATGAGTTGACTTTTTAAACAGGCGTTTTGGTTTCGAAGATATCAACATAAAACGTTTTGAGGTTGGTCAAAAAAGGCTCCTTTTTGGGCATTTTAAAAATGGCTGGAGAAGACGTGCAGATCTCACCAAACTCCACCCTCCCACAACGCAGAAGTCAACTGCCGTGTCGAGAGTATCTTTTTTCCATCTTGTTGAGCTAGCACAAGTCGAGAAAAATAAGTTGAAAAGTGACCTCATATGAGGTCATTTGTCACCTAGACACTAGAGGGATGGCGCGTATCCGGGACGTCTGCAAAGTCCGCACGTGTACTGGTGGCACCTTTTGATTTATTTTTGATTAAAATGGGAGGGTACACATAGTGTGCAGTGTACCCCCGAATGAGAGGTCAAATGAGGGGTCCTGCCTACAACGAACCGTACCGAAAGTAACCAAAATTATACAAATCTTGAGGCTTCACTGGGCTCCAAAGTGCACTCTACCGAGGGTTCCACTGTATAGTATGGGTACACTACGATCGAGGGAAACCTTCGATTCTGGCCCATATGGGCATGTGTGGCGGGCAATTCTGGCCGAAAGTGCACTATAGCGAGGGAATCACTGTATCGTGGGGTCACTATATCGAGGGTTTACTCTGTACACGTATTGTGAAGTTGCAAACTTGATCTAACTTTTCTACGTACCGATATTTCCCAGACCACACGTGAATTCGAGCAATTGACATATTCGAGACACTCTATGCAGTTACTCTAATTACTCGGTCGCGACACAAATGCCAAATCCACCATCATGCAACGCAGTTCATTATGCAGCAGAGACATCTAACGTTCGTTGAAGGAAGCCAAGCACGAGTACGGAGACGGGAGACTGTTATCTGCTATTCCTTGTTTCTCTTGAACTTGTCAACAGTCTCCGATAGCCCCTTTTCGCAGATTGCACTTATGCTGTCACCAGTTCCCGCGTCTTTGACCCTCTTAAGACACATTGTGCGCTTCTCAATGATGTCGTATCGGTCTTCTTTGGCAGGTCCGTAGGAAAGCGGTGTGGGCTTCCCAGCTACGTTCGAGGTGCTCTGTGCATTTGTCATAATGCCCCTCACCTCGTTGTGGCGACCAGTAGTGTCCAATCTCATTTCCTTAATATCTTCCGCAGCCCCTTCATCATGTGATGCACTCCGCCCCATCTTGCCAGATGATGAACTCAGCTTCAATGCAGAGCTCGAACCCCCTTCTTCCATTCCAACATTTAAAGTTTTTAAATTTACATACACCAAAAACTGGTCTGGTTCCGTAGTGTCCAAGCAGCATACCATAAAGAAAATCCAAACCCGCTTCATATCCGTCGTGACGACCTTCCCTTCCTTGTCATGCGGCCCTAAAAAGTCGTTGACGTTATACGGATCGTTGTTTCCCGACCTACGGTAGTCCTCCAAGCGTTCTACAAACATAGAACGTGTCCTCTGGTACTGTAGATGGATCTTCCACTGTGTCAACAATAGGGGCTTTTGTTCGAGATTGAGAGCACCCTGTTGATAGTGCTATCTGTTTCCTGAATGCACACACTCCAGTATTCCCTCCCTCTTCTCTACGGGACAACGGCCTCTCTTCGCATTTTTGTAATTATTGTGCGCATTGGACCACCACCTAGTCTAGCTTCAATGCGCTTGCCGTTGCCAATACATCTGCCAAGTCCTGCTTCCGCTGCTCTGCCACTTGCGCATCTACTTCGGGGGGCTCTTGCTTTGCGCTGTTCTTCGTATGCGACTGCCGTCGTAATCTACGCTTCTCGGCGAGCGACATGCGCGACGGAGGTTTCTTAGATGCTGAGTGATTTGCCTTTTGCTTTTCCAGGTTTGATGCGAGTGCTGATAGAGCAGCAACGGCATCAGAAGCGGCAGGTTGCTTCGAGCCTCCGAGCACAGTAGTGACAATTTCGTTGCTTGGAGCCTCTACTTCATCCTCGGCCTCCGAAAAGGACTTTGTGAGATCGACTTCGCCGTTGGCGGAAGTCGACGATTGTTGCGGGTTAGGTCTTGATTTTGAGGGAGCTATGAGCTTTGACGCCGCACTGTCTTTGACACTGGTAACGCTAGACGAGCTGCCGGCCTCCTGTTGTTCAAGAAGAGATTGACTGGCATCGTCCGTGCTTGCGGCCTGCCTCTCCTCAGAAGCGGTTTTCTCAGCAACGTTGATACTGTCTTCTGACAGGACGGGGGTATCCGGTTGTTGGGGGAGGGATGGGGCGAATGGGCTCGTGGTTTCAGTCTGCTTCTCGTCGGCGGGCTCGCTCTCCACGACCTTTGCAGCTTCAGCTTCTGCTACAGCAGGAACTTTCTCACTATCGCTGTCGCTCTTCGCTTCCCTTGTGTCTGCTGCGGCGCGAATCCCCGTTTCCTTTGGCTCGTCAGTACTGTCCCCCGCCCTTGCCTCTATTTGCACGGCACCCCTCCTATGCGGCGCACCCGGCTCTCGCTCCCCTGCCATGTCCCCATCAGCCGCCCGTAGCCGCAGGTTGTCTGTCGCGGCCGCGGTCCCGACAGCGCGCACAACCCCAACCTCCTCCGCAACCGGTGGCACGGCAATGCTCCTGGGTGGCTGCAGGCGGCTGGCCGGGTTTGGGCCGGCGCTCCTGATGATGTCTGCGAGCGTGACGGGCGTCTTTTTCATAGCGCGTTCCTTGCGCTTCGCCTCCCTCCTCTTCTGCCGCTCGGCCCTGTCCGCGCGGCGCCTGCCCGCGCTCTTCGCGTCTGCCTGGCGCGGCTGCGTGGGGGGCTTGAGCGGCGGGTGCGGGGGCCTGGCTGCGCGCGGAGCGGCGGGGCGGTTGGGGGGCGGGGCGGGCGCGGGCGGCGCGTGGCCGTGCAGGTGCGAGATCTCGGCGCGCAGGCGCGACAGCTGGGCCTCCAGCAGCGCGAGCTTCTCGGCGTGCATGGCGGCGGCGAAGCGGTCGCGGTCGCGGGCATGGGCTTGGCGGCGCGCCGCCAGCTCCGCCTCGAGGTCGGCGTCGGAGAGGAAGGCGACGCGGCGCGACGCGCGCGGGCGGCGCAGGCGCGGGGCGTCCAGAGAGAGGGCGAGGTCGCGCACGAGGCGGTCGCCCGAGAGCTTGAGGTTTGCAAAGTGCGCGAGCACCGGCGGGGGCGACATGGTGGTGGGACAGGCGGCGCAAGCCGCGGGTGGGGGTGTAGCGGAGGAGGGCGAAGAGAAGCGGCGGGGGCCGCGTGACACGGTAGGGACGAAAAGCGGCAGCTGGATAGAGAAGGGGGAAAGGTGCGGAGGAAGAAGGGGAGAGAGAGAGGAGGGCGCGGGATCTATGCGTGCACGTGGCGCGCGGCGGTTGGCAGAAGTGGAGGGAAGGTTGGGCATTCATTGGTCGGTTGCGGAATATGATAGATAGACATTTGGGCAAAAAAAAAGACGATGTTGTTGATTCAAAAGTCAAGTTAGTGGGAATTGTACATAACTATCATTGTACTGTACCCTTGGTACTGTACATAAGAAATCCTATCAAGTTAGCCTACCTACTCCACTACGAGCGTTTGACGTTGAACGAGCTGCCGAAAGAAGTGCTAAACGTATCGTCCGAGCGCGAGAAGTTACCGCTAGGGTCAGAGCTATTGTCAGTCGAGAAGCCGAAGCCGACGATAGAAGTGCTCCTGGGCTTGCGGGCAATCTCGGAACGCTTGCGGACGGAGAAGGCGCAGAGCCTGGATGTCTGGCGCGCGACGAAGCTCGAGTGTTGTCGCGGGGGCTTTCGCGCCGACGCGTGGCGCAGCTCCTTGTCCTGAAGTGCGACGCCGTGGCTGCGAAGCCTGTCGGCGTCGAAGTTGGCGAGCTCATCATTATCGGAGGCGGGGGCGGGGGCGGAGGCAGAGGCAGGCGGCGCGGCCCCGGCCATGCGGTCATAGCCGTTGCGCAGGACCTCGTCCCAGTCGACGTGCTCGAAGAAGAGGCTCTCCTTGAGGTCCTGGAGGTTGAGTCGCGAAGACTCGTCACGCGTGAGGAGGCCCTGGAGCATCTCGACGGCGGCGGGGGAGAGGACGGACGGCCACTCGACGTCGGCAAACTGTATGCGGCGGTGGATGTCGGCGGGTGAGTTGCGGGTGGCAAGGCCGCGCGGGCGGTCGTCGAACGGGGCGCGGCCGGCGAGCATGCGGAAGAAGAGAACGCCCAAAGACCAGAGGTCGGTGGCAATGCCGTACGGCTTGCTGGAGACGATTTGCGGGGACATGTAGCTGTTGCTGCCGCAGAAGCTCTTGGTGCGGCCGAAGCGGCCGGTGGGGATGATCTTGGCCAGGCCAAAGTCGCACAGCCTGGCGTCGCCGTGCTCCGAAAGCAGGACGTTCTCCGGCTTGAGGTCACGGTACATGACGTTGAGCGAGTGGACGTGCTCCAGGGCCAGGACTATCTGGGCCATGATCGGGCGGGCGTCGGACTCCGACATGCGGCCCTTGTCCTTCTTCGCCAAGGTGGTCTTGAGGTTGCCGCCACGGCAAAAGTCGGTGAGCATGTAGAAATTTGTGGCGGTCTGAAAGGCGTGGCGCAGCTGGACGACAAACGGGAATCCCCTGACCATCTGCAGGACGACCCTCTCATCGAGGGCCCTTCTCAGACTGCCGTCGCTATAAAAGGCGTCACACTTAAGCACGACCTTCATAGCGAGGCTCTCTCCAACAGCCTTAACAAGAAAGACGCTTCCGCCGCCGCCCTTTCCAATGGGGGAGACGACGTCGAAGTCGGCGAGTGTGGGGGGTGTCCTCGCTGCGGCGGCGCGCAGGGCGGCCTCCCAGCGCTCGCCGGTGCCGGGGAGCTTGAGGTGGACGGCTTCCCTGGGGGCGGTGCCGGAGACGGCGACCGAGTCGCGGCCGGTGCGGCGGACCGAGTGGACGTCGAGCGCGGCGAGCAGCGCGCCGGACGAGGTC